>NC_041386.1:517762229-517802900 GCF_002162155.2 Triticum dicoccoides
CCTAGTGGAGAGAGAGAGGGGCGGCCAGGGTGGGCCGCGTGCCCCCTCCCCCTCTGGTCCGAATTGGACTAGGAGAGGGGGGGCGGCGCCCCCCTTTCCTTCTCCCTCTCCCCCTTCCTTTCCCCCTCCTAGTAGGAGTAGGAAAGAGGGGAGTCCTACTCCTACTAAGAGGAGGACTCCTCCTCCTTGGTGCGCCCTAGGGCCAGCCGGCCTCCTCCCCTTGCTCCTTTATATACGGGGGCAAGGGGCACCCCTAGACACACAAGTTGATCCACGTGATCGTTTTCTTAGCCGTGTGCGGTGCCCCCTTCCACCATATGTTGGGGAACATAGTAATTTCAAAAAACTTCCTACGCACACGCAAGATCATGGTGATGCATAGCAACGAGAGGGGAGAGTGTTGTCTACATACCCTCATAGACCGAAGCGGAAGCGTTGACGCAACATAGAGGAAGTAGTCGTACGTCTTCCCGGTCCAACCGATCCAAGCACCGTTACTCCAGCACCTCCGAGTTCTTGGCACACGTTCAGCTCGATGACGCTCCCCGGGCTCCGATCCAGCAAAGCTTCGGGGAGGAGTTCCGTTAGCACGACGGCGTGGTGACGATCTTGATGTTCAACCGTCGCAGGGCTTCGCCTAAGCATTGCTACAATATGACCGAGGTGGAATATGGTGGAGGGGGGCACCGCACACGGCTAAGGAACGATCATGAAGATCAACTTGTTTGTCTATGGGGTGCCCCCTGCCCCCGTATATACAGGAGTGGAGGAGGGGAGGGCCGGCCCTCTCTATGGCGCGCCCTAGGGGAGTCCTACTCCCATCGGGAGTAGGATTTCCCCTTTCCTAGTCCAACTAGGAGTCCTTCCATGTAGTAGGAGTAGGAGACAAGGAAGGGGAAGAGGGAAGAGAAGGAAGGAGGGGGCGCAGCCCCTCCCCCTAGTCCAATTCGGACTAGGCCTTGGGGGGCGCGGGGCCTGCCTCTCCCTCTCCCCTAAAGCCCAATAAGGCCCATATACTTCTTTTCCCGTATTCTCGTAACTCCCCGGTACTCCGAAAAATACCTGAATCACTCGGAACCTTTCTGATGTCCGAATATAGTCGTCCAATATATCGATCTTTACGTCTCGACCATTTCGAGACTCCTCGTCATGTCCCCGATCCCATCCGGGACTCCGAACTCCTTCGGTACATCAAAACTCATAAACTCATAATATAACTGTCATCGTAACGTTAAGCGTGCGGACCCTACGGTTCGAGAACAATGTAGACATGACCGAGACACGTCTCCGGTCAATAACCAATAGCGGAACCTGGATGCTCATATTGGTTCCTACATATTCTACGAAGATCTTTATCGGTCAGACCGCATAACAACATACGTTGTTCCCTTTGTCATCGGTATGTTACTTGCCCGAGATTCGATCGTCGGTATCTCAATACCTAGTTCAATCTCGTTACCGGCAAGTCTCTTTACTCGTTTCGTAATACATCATCTCGCAACTAACTCATTAGTTGTAATGCTTGCAAGGCTTATGTGATGTGCATTACCGATAGGGCCTAGAGATACCTCTCCGGCAATCGGAGTGACAAATCCTAATCTCGAAATATGCCAACCCAACATGTACCTTTGGAGACACCTGTAGAGCTCCTTTATAATCACCCAGTTACGTTGTGACGTTTGGTAGCACACAAAGTGTTCCTCCGGTAAATGGGAGTTGCATAATCTCATAGTCATAGGAACATGTATAAGTCATGAAGAAAGCAATAGCAACATACTAAACGATCGAGTGCTAAGCTAACGGAATGGGTCAAGTCAATCACATCATTCTCCTAATGATGTGATCCCGTTAATCAAATAACAACTCTTTGTCTATGGTTAGGAAACATAACCATCTTTGATTAACGAGCTAGTCAAGTAGAGGCATACTAGTGACACTCTGTTTGTCTATGTATTCACACATGTATTATGTTTCCGGTTAATACAATTCTAGCATGAATAATAAACATTTATCATGAAATAAGGAAATAAATAATAACTTTATTATTGCCTCTAGGGCATATTTCCTTCAGTCTCCCACTTGCACTAGAGTCAATAATCTAGATCACATCGTCATGTGATTCAACACTAATAGTTTCACATTACCATGTGATTAGCACCCATAGTTCACATCGGCATGTGACCAACACTCAAAGGGTTTACTAGAGTCAGTAATCTAGTTCACATTTGTATGTGATTAATACCAAAAGAGTACTAAGGTGTGATCATGTTTTGCCTGTGAGAGAAGTTTAGTCAACGGGTCTGCCATATTCAGATCCGTAAGTATTTTGCAATTTTCTATGTCTACAATGCTCTGCACGGAGCTACTTTAGCTAATTGCTCCCACTTTCAATATGTATCCAGATGAAGACTAAGAGTCATCCGGATCAGTGCCAAAACTTGTATCGACGTAACCCTTTTACGACGAACCTTTTGTCACCTCCATAATCGAGAAACATATCCTTATTTCACTAAGGATAATTTTGACCGCTGTCCAGTGATCTACTCCTAGATCACTATTGTACTCCCTTGCCAAAATTAGTGTAGGGTATACAATAGGTCTGGTACACAGCATGGCATAGTTTATAGAACCTATGGCCAAGGCATAGGGAATTACTTTCATTCTCATTCTATTTTCTGCCGTGGTCGGGCTTTGAGTCTTACTCAATTTCACACCTTGTAACACAGGCAAGAATTCTTTCTTTGACTGTTCCATTTTGAACTACTTCAAACTCTTGTCAAGGTATGTACTCATTGAAAAAAAACTTATCAAGCGTCTTGATCTATCTCTGTAGGTCTTGATGCTCAATATGTAAGCAGCTTCATCGAGGTTTTCTTTGAAATAATCCTTTCAAACACTCCTTTATGCTTTGCAGAATAATTCTACATTATTTCCGATCAACAATATGTCATACACATATACTTATCAAAAATGCTGTAGTGCTCCCACTCACTTTCTTGTAAATACAGGCTTCTCCAAAAGTCTGTACAAAACCAAATGCTTTGATCACACTATCAAAGCGTTTATTCCAACTCCGAGAGGCTTGCACCAGTCCATAAATGGATCGCTGGAGCTTGCACACTTTGTTAGCTCCCTTTGGATCGACAAAACCTTCCGGCTGCATCATATACAACTCTTCTTGTAGAAATCCATTCAGGAATGCAGTTTTGACATCCATTTGCCAAATTTCATAATCATAAAATGCGGCAATTGCTAACATGATTCGGACAGACTTAAGCATCACTACGGGTGAGAAGGTCTCATCATAGTCAATCCCTTGAACTTGCTGAAAACCTTTTGCGACAAGTCGAGCTTTGTAGACAGTAACATTACCGTCAGCGTCAGTCTTCTTCTTGAAGATCCATTTATTCTCAATTGCTTGCCGATCATTGGGCAAGTCAACCAAAGACCATACTTTGTTCTCATACATGGATCCCATCTCAGATTTCATGGCTTCAAGCCATTTTGCGGAATCTGGGCTCACCATCGCTTCTTCATAGTTCGTAGGTTCATCATGATCTAGTAGCATGACTTCTAGAACAGGATTACCGTACCACTCCGGCGCGGATCTTACTCTGGTTGATCTACGAGGTTCAGTAGTATCCTGTTCTGAAGTTTCATGCTCATTATCATTAGCTTCCTCACTAATTGGTGTAGGTGTCACAGAAACTGGTTTCTGTGATGTACTACTTTCCAATAAGGGAGCAGGTACAGTTACCTCGTCAAGTTCTACTTTCCTCCCACTCACTTCTTTCGAGAGAAACTCCTTCTCTAGAAAGTTTCCGCATTTAGCAACAAAAGTCTTGCCTTCGGATCTGTGATAGCAGGTGTATCCAATAGTTTCCTTTGGATATCCTATGAACACACATTTCTCTGATTTGGGTTCGAGCTTATCAGGTTGAAGCTTTTTCACATAAGCATCGCAGCCCCAAACTTTCAGAAACGACAACTTTGGTTTCTTGCCAAACCACAGTTCATAAGGCGTCGTCTCAATGGATTTTGATGGTGCCCTTTTTAATGTGAATGCAGCTGTCTCTAATGCATAACCCCAAAACGATAGTGATAGATCGGTAAGAGACATCATAGATTGCACTATATCCAATAAAGTATGGTTATGACGATCGGACACACCATTATGCTGTGGTGTTCCAGGTGGCATGAGTTTGTGAAACTATTTCACATTGTTTTAACTGAAGACCAAACTCGTAACTCAAATACTCTTCTCCACGATCAGGTCGTAGAAACTTTATTTTCTTGTTACCATGATTTTCCACTTCACTCTGAAATTCTTTGAACTTTTCAAATGTTTCAGACTTATGTTTCATCAAGTAGATATACTCATATCTGCTCAAATTATCTGTGAAGAACAGAAAATAATGATACCTATCGCGAGCCTCAATATTCATCGGACCACATACATCAGTATCTATGATTTCCAACAAATCTGTTGCTCGCTCCATTGTTCCGAAGAACGGAGTCTTAGTCATCTTGCCCATGAGGCATGGTTCGCAAGCATCAACTGATTCATAATCAAGTGATTCCAAAAGCCCATCAGCATGGAGTTTCTTCATGCGCTTTACACCAATATGACCTAAACGGCAGTGCCACAAATAAGTTTGCACTATCATTATTAACTTTGCATATTTTGGTTTCAATATTATGTTTATGTGTATCACTACGATCGAGATCCAGCGAACTATTTTCATTAGGTGTGTAACCATATAAGGTTTTATTCATGTAAACAGAACAACAATTTATTCTCTTACTTAAATGAATAACCATATTACAATAAACATGATCAAATCATATTCATGCTCAACGCAAACACCAAATAACACTTATTTAGGTTCAACACTAATCCCAAAAGTATAGGGAGTGTGCGATGATGATCATATCAATTTTGGAACCACTTCCAACACACATCGTCACTTCACCCTTAACTAGTCTCTGTTTATTATGCAACTCCCGTTTCGAGTTACTAATCTTAGCAACTGAACTAGTATCAAATACTGAGGGGTTGCTATAAACACTAGTAAAGTACACATCAATAACATGTATATCAAATATACTTATGTTTACTTTGCCATCCTTCTTATCTGCCAATCACTTGGGGTAGTTCCGCTTCCAGTGACCAGTCCCTTTGTAGTAGAAGCACTTAGTCTCAGGCTTAGGACCAGACTTGGGCTTCTTTACTTGAGCAGCAACTTGCTTGCTGTTCTTCTTGAAGTTCCCCTTCTTCCCTCTGCCCTTTTCTTGAAACTAGTGGTCTTGTCTACCATCAACACTTGATGTTTTTCTCGATTTCTACCTTCGTTGATTTCAGCATCATCAAGAGCTTGGGAATCGTTTCTGTTATCCCTTGCATATTATACTTCATCACGAAGTTCTACTAACTTGGTGATGGCGACTAGAGAATTCTGTCAATCACTATTTTATCTGGAAGATTAACTCCCACTTGATTCAAGTAATTGTAGTACCCAGACAATCTGAGCACATGCTCACTAGTTGAGCGATTCTCCTCCATCTTTTAGCCATAGAACTTGTTGGAGACTTCATATCTCTCAACTCGGGTATTTGCTTGAAATATTAACTTCAACTCCTGGAACATCTCATATGTTCCATGATGTTCAAAACGTCTTTGAAGTCCCGATTCTAAAACATTAAGCATGGTGCACTAAACTATCAAGTAGTAATCATATTTAGCTAGCCAAACGTTCATAATGTCTGCATCTGCTCCTGCAATAGGTCTGTCACCTAGCGGTGCATCAAGGACATAATTCTTCTGTCCAGCAATGAGGATAAACCTCAGATCACGGATCCAATCCGCATCATTGCTACTAACATCTTTCAACATAATTTTCTCTAGGAACATATCAAAATAAACATATGAAAGCAACAACGCGAGCTATTGATCTACAACATAGATATGCTAATACTACCAGGACTAAGTTCATGATAAATTAAAGTTCAATTAATCATATTACTTAAGAACTCCCACTTAGATAGACATCCCTCTAATCCTCTAAGTGATCACGTGATCCAAATCAACTAAACCATAACCGATCATCATGTGAAATGGAGTAGTTTTCAATGGTGAACATCGCTATGTTGATCATATCTACTATATGATTCACGCTCGACCTTTCGGTCTCAGTGTTCCGAGGCCGTATCTGCATATGCTAGGCTCGTCAAGTTTAACCTGAGTATTCTGCGTGTGCAAAACTGGCTTGCACCCGTTGTAGATGGACGTAGAGCTTATCACACCCGATCATCACGTGGTGTCTGGGCATGACGAACTTTGGGAACGGTGCATACTCAGGGAGAACACTTTTTATCTTGAAATTTAGTGAGAGATCATCTTATAATGCTACCGTCAATCAAAGCAAGATAAGATGCATAAAAGATAAACATCACATGCAATCAATATAAGTGATATGATATGGCCATCATCATCTTGTGCTTGTGATCTTCATCTCCGAAGCACCATCATGATCACCATCGTCACCGGCGCGACACCTTGATCTCCATCGTAGCATCGTTGTCGTCTCGCCAATCTTATGCTTCTACGACTATCGCTACCGCTTAGTGATAAAGTAAAGCATTACAGGGCGATTGCATTGCATACAATAAAGCGACAACCATATGACTCCTGCCAGTTGCCGATAACTTGGTTACAAAACATGATCATCTCATACAATAAAATTTAGCATCATGCCTTGACCATATCACATCACAACATGCCCTGCAAAAACAAGTTAGACGTCCTCTACTTTGTTTGTTGCAAGTTTTACGTGGCTGCTACGGGCTTAAGCAAGAACCAATCTTACCTACGCATCAAAACCACAACGATAGTTTGTCAAGTTGGTGCTGTTTTAACCTTCGCAAGGACCGGGCGTAGCCACACTCGGTTCAACTAAAGTTGGAGAAACTGACACCCGCCAGCCACCTGTGTGCAAAGCATGGCGGTAGAACCAGTCTCGCGTAAGCATACGCGTAATGTTGGTCCGGGCCGCTTCATCCAACAATACCGCCGAACCAAAGTATGACATGCTGGTAAGCAGTATGACTTATATCGCCCACAACTCACTTGTGTTCTACTCGTGCATATAACATCAAACCATAAAACCTGGGCTCAGATGCCACTGTTGGGGAACGTAGTAATTTCAAAAACATTCCTACGCACACGCAAGATCATGCTGATGCATAGCAATGAGAGGGGAGAGTGTTGTCTGCGTACCCTCATAGACCGAAGCGGAAGCGTTGACGCAACGTAGAGGAAGTAGTCGTACGTCTTCCCGGTCCAACCGATCGAAGCACCGTTACTCCGGCACCTCCGAGTTCTTGGCACCCGTTCAGCTCGATGATGCTCCCCGGGCACCGATCCAGCAAAGCTTCGGGGAGGAGTTCCGTCAGCACGACGGCGTGGTGACGATCTTGATGTTCAACCGTCGCAGGGCTTCGCCTAAGCACCGCTACAATATGACCGAGGTGGAATATGGTGGAGGGGGGCACCGCACACGGCTAAGGAACGATCATGAAGATCAACTTGTGTGTCTATGGGGTGCCCCCTGCCCCCGTATATAAAGGAGTGGAGGAGGGGAGGGCCATCCCTCTCTATGGCGCGCCCTAGGGGAGTCCTACTCCCACCGGGAGTAGGATTCCCCCTTTCCTAGTCCAACTAGGAGTCCTTCCATGTAGTAGGAGTAGGAGACAAGGAAGGGGAAGAGGGAAGAGAAGGAAGGAGGGGGCGCAGCCCCTCCCCCTAGTCCAATTCGTACTAGGCCTTGGGGGGCGCCCGGCCTGCCTCTCCATCTCCCCTAAAGCCCAATAAGGCCCATATACTTCTTCTCCCGTATTCCCGTAACTCCCCGGTACTCCGAAAAATACCTGAACCACTTGGAACCTTTCCGATGTCCGAATATAGTCGTCCAATATATCGATCTTTACGTCTCAACCATTTCGAGACTCCTCGTCATGTCCCCGATCTCATCCGGGACTCCAAACTCCTTAGGTACATCAAAACTTATAAACTCATAATATAACTGTCATCGTAATATTAAGCGTGCGGACCCTATGGTTCGAGAACAATGTAGACATGACCGAGACACGTCTCCGGTAAATAAACAATAGCAGAACCTGGATGCTCATATTGGTTCCTACATATTCTACGAAGATCTTTATCGGTCAGACCGCATAACAACATATGTTGTTCCCTTTGTCATCGGTATGTTACTTGCCCGAGATTCGATCATCGGTATCTCAATACCTAGTTCAATCTCGTTACCGGCAAGTCTCTTTACTCGTTTCGTAACACATCATCTCGCAACTAACTCATTAGTTGTAATGCTTGCAAGGCTTATGTGATGTGCATTACCGAGAGGGCCCAGAGATACCTCTCCGACAATCGGAGTGACAAATCCTAATCTCGAAATATGCCAACCCAACATGTACCTTTGGAGACACCTGTAGAGCTCCTTTATAATCACCCAGTTACGTTGTGACATTTGGTAGCACACAAAGTGTTCCTCCGGTAAACGGGAGTTGCATAATCTCATAGTTATAGGAACATGTATAAGTCATGAAGAAAGCAATAGCAACATACTAAACGATCGAGTGCTAAGCTAACGGAATGGGTCAAGTCAATCACATCATTCTCCTAATGATGTGATCCCGTTAATCAAATAACAACTCTTTGTCTATGGTTAGGAAACATAACCATCTTTGATTAACGAGCTAGTCAAGTAGAGGCATACTAGTGACACTCTGTTTGTCTATGTATTCACACATGTATTATGTTTCCGGTTAATACAATTCTAGCATGAATAATAAACATTTATCATGAAATAAGGAAATAAATAATAACTTTGTTATTGCCTCTAGGGCATATTTCCTTCACCATACTCCTCGATAATATTGTAGCAGTCCTTAGGCGAAGCCCTACGACAGTAGAACATCAAGATCGTCGCCACGCTGTCGTGCTGACGGAACTCTTCCCCGACACTTTGCTGGATCGGAGTCCGGGGATCGTCATCGAGCTGAACGTGTGCTAAAACTCGGAGGTGTCGTAGTTTCGGTGCTTGATCGGTCGGGCCGTGAAGACGTACGACTACATCAACCGTGTTGTCATAACGCTTCCGCTGTTGGTGTACGAGGGTACGTAGATCACACTCTCCCCTCTCATTGCTATGCATCACCATGATCTTGCGTGTGCGTAGGAATTTTTTTGAAATTACTACGTTTCCCAACAGTGGCATCCGAGCCTAGGTTTTATGTGTTGATGTTATATGCACGAGTAGAACACAAGTGAGTTGTGGGCGATATAAGTCATACTGCTTACCAGCATGTCATACTTTGGTTCGGCGGTTTTGTTGGATGAAGCGCCCGAACCGACATTACGCGTACGCTTACGCGATACTGGCTCTACCGACGTGCTTTGCACACAGGTGGCTGGCGGGTGTCAGTTTCTCCAACTTTAGTTGAACTGAGTGTGGCTACGCCCGGTCCTTGCGAAGGTTAAAACAGCACCAACTTGACAAACTATCGTTGTGGTTTTGATGCGTAGGTAAGATTGGTTCTTGCTTAAGCCCGTAGCAGCCACGTAAAACTTGCAACAACAAAGTAGAAGACGTCTAACATGTTTTTGCAGGGCATGTTGTGATGTGATATGGTCAAGACGTGATGCTAAATTTTATTGTATGAGATGATCATGTTTGTAACCGAGTTATCGGCAACTGGCAGGAGCCATATGGTTGTCGCTTTATTGTATGCAATGCAATTGCGTTGTAATGCTTTACTTTATCACTAAGCGGTAGCGATAGTCGTGGAAGCATAAGATTGGCGAGACGACAACGATGCTACGATGATGATCAAGGTGTCGCGCCGGTGACAATGGTGATCATGACGGTGCTTCGAAGATGGAGATCACAAGCACAAGATGATGATGGCCATATCATATCACTTATATTGATTGCATGTGATGTTTATCTTTTATGCATATTATCTTGCTTTGTTTGACGGTAGCATTTTAAGATGATCTCTCACTAATTATCAAGAAGTGTTCTCCCTAAGTATGCACCGTTGCGAAAGTTCTTCGTGCTGAGACACCACGTGATGATCGGGTGTGATAGGCTCTACGTTCAAATACAACGGGTGCAAAACAGTTGCACACGCAGAATACTCAGGTTATACTTGACGAGCCAAGCATATACAGATATGGCCTTGGAACACAGAGACCGAAAGGTCGAGCGTGAATCATATAGTAGATATGATCAACATAGTGATGTTCACCAATGAAACTACTCCATCTCACGTGATGATCGGACATGGTTTAGTTGATTTGGATCATGTAATCACTTAGAGGATTAGAGGGATGTCTATCTAAGTGGGAGTTCTTTAGTAATATGATTAATTGAACTTAAATTTATCATGAACTTAGTACCTGATAGTATCTTGCTTGTTTATGTTTGATTGTAGATAGATGGCCCGTGTTGTTGTTCCATTGAATTTTAATGCGTTCCTTGAGAAAGCAAAGTTGAAAGATGATGGTAGCAATTACATGGACTGGGTCCGTAACTTGAGGATTATCCTCATTGCTGCACAGAAGAATTATGTCCTGGAAGCACTGCTGGGTACCAGGCCTGCTGCAGGAGCAACACCAGATGTTATGAACGTCTGGCAGAGCAAAGCTGATGACTACTCGATACTTTAGTGTGCCATGCTTTACGGCTTAGAATCGGGACTTCAACGACGTTTTGAACGTCATGGAGCATATGAGATGTTCCAAGAGTTGAAGTTAATATTTCAAGCAAATGCCCGGATTGAGAGATATGAAGTCTCCAATAAGTTCTATAGCTGCAAGATGGAGGAGAACAGTTCTGTCAGTGAGCACATACTCAAAATGTCTGGGTATAATAATCACTTGATTCAATTGGGAGTTAATCTTCCAGATGATTGCGTCATTGACAGAATTCTCCAATCACTGCCACCTAGCTACAAGAGCTTCATGATGAACTATAATATGCAAAGGATGAATAAGACTATTCCCGAGCTCTTCACAATGCTGAAAAGCTGCGGAGGTAGAAATCAAGAAGGAGCATCAAGTGTTGATGGTCAACAAGACCACTAGTTTCAAGAAAAAGGGCAAAGGGAAGAAGAAGGGGAACTTCAAAAAGAACAGCAAGCAAGTTGCTGCTCAAGAGAAGAAACCCAAATCTGGACCTAAGCCTGAAACTGAGTGCTTCTACTGCAAGCAGACTGGTCACTGGAAGCGGAACTGCCCCAAGTATTTGGCGGATAAGAAGGATGGCAAGGTGAACAAAGGTATATGCGATATACATGTTATTGATGTGTACCTTACTAATGCTCGCAGTAGCACCTGGGTATTTGATACTGGTTCTGTTGCTAACATTTGCAACTCGAAACAGTGACTACGGATTAAGCGAAGATTGGCTAAGGACGAGGTGACGATGCGCGTAGGAAATGGTTCCAAAGTCGATGTGATCGCGGTCGGAACGCTACCTCTACATCTACCTTCGGGATTAGTATTAGACCTAAATAATTGTTATTTGGTGCCAGCGTTGAGCATGAACATTATATCTGGATCTTGTTTGATGCGAGACGGTTATTCATTTAAATCAGAGAATAATGGTTGTTCTATTTATATGAGTATATCTTTTATGGTCATGCACCCATGAAGAATGGTCTATTCTTATTAAATCTCGATAGTAGTGACACACATATTCATAATGTTGAAGCCAAAAGATGCAGAGTTGATAATGATAGTGCAAGTTATTTGTGGCACTGCCGTTTAGGTCATATCGGTATAAAGCGCATGAAGAAACTCCATACTGATGAACTTTTGGAACCACTTGATTATGAATCACTTGGTACTTGCGAACCGTGCCTTATGGGTAAGATGACAAAAACACCGTTCTCCGGTACTATGGAGAGAGCAACAGATTTGTTGGAGATCATACATATAGATGTATGTGGTCCGATGGATGTTGAGGCTCGTGGCGGATATTGTTATTTTCTCACTTTCACAGATGACTTAAGCAGATATGGATATATCTACTTAATGAAACATAAGTCTGAAACATTTGAAAAGTTCAAAGAATTTCAGAGTGAAGTTGAAAATCATCGTAACAAGAAAATAAAATTCCTACGATCTGATCGTGGAGGAGAATATTTGTGTTACGAGTTTGGTGTACATTTGAAACAATGCGGAATAGTTTCGCAACTCACGCCACCCGGAACACCACAGCGTAATGGTGTGTCCGAACGTAGTAATCGTACTTTACTTGATATGGTGCGATCTATGATGTCTCTTACTGATTTACCGCTATCGTTTTGGGGTTATGCTCTAGAGACAGCCGCATTCACGTTAAATAGGGCACCATCAAAATCCGTTGAGACGACGCCTTATGAACTGTGGTTTGGCAAGAAACCAAAGTTGTCGTTTCTGAAAGTTTGGGGCTGCGATGCTTATGTGAAAAAGCTTCAACCTGATAAGCTCGAACCCAAATCAGAGAAATGTGTCTTCATAGGATATCCAAAGGAAACTATTGGATACACCTTCTATCACAGATCCGAAGGCAAGACTTTTGTTGCTAAATGCGGAAACTTTCTAGAGAAGGAGTTTCTCTCGAAAGAAGTGAGTGGGAGGAAAGTAGAACTTGACGAGGTAACTGTACTTGCTCCCTTATTGGAAAGTAGTACATCACAGAAACCAGTTTCTGTGACACCTACACCAATTAGTGAGGAAGCTAATGATAATGATCATGAAACTTCAGAACAGGATACTACTGAACCTCGTAGATCAACCAGAGTAAGATCCGCGCCAGAGTGGTACGGTAATCCTGTTCTGGAAGTCATGCTACTAGATCATGATGAACCTACGAACTATGAAGAAGCGATGGTGAGCCCAGATTCCGCAAAATGGCTTGAAGCCATGAAATCTGAGATGGGATCCATGTATGAGAACAAAGTATGGTCTTTGGTTGACTTGCCCAATGATCGGCAAGCAATTGAGAATAAATGGATCTTCAAGAAGAAGACTGACGCTGACGGTAATGTTACTGTCTACAAAGCTCGACTTGTCGCAAAAGGTTTTCGACAAGTTCAAGGGATTGACTATGATGAGACCTTCTCACCCGTAGCAATGCTTAAGTCTGTCCGAATCATGTTAGCAATTGCCGCATTTTATAATTATGAAATATGGCAGATGGATGTCAAAACTGCATTCTTGAATGGATTTCTGGAAGAAGAGTTGTATATGATGCAGCCGGAAGGTTTTGTCGATCCAAAGGGAGCTAACAAAGTGTGCAAGCTCCAGCGATCCATTTATGGACTGGTGCAAGCCTCTCGGAGTTGGAATAAACGCTTTGATAGTGTGATCAAAGCATTTGGTTTTGTACAGACTTTTGGAGAAGCCTGTATTTACAAGAAAGTGAGTGGGAGCTCTGTAGCATTTCTGATATTATATGTAGATGACATATTACTAATCGTAAATGATATAGAATTTCTGGATAGCATAAAGGGATACTTGAATAAGAGTTTTTCAATGAAAGACCTCGGTGAAGCTGCTTACATATTGGGCATTAAGATCTATAGAGATAGATCAAGACGCTTAATTGGACTTTCACAAAGCACATACCTTGACAAAATTTTGAAGAAGTTCAAAATGGATCAAGCAAAGAAAGGATTCTTGCCTGTGTTACAAGGTGTGAAATTGAGTAAGACTCAATGCCCGACCAATGCAGAAGATAGAGAGAAAATGAAAGATGTTCCCTATGCTTCAGCCATAGGCTCTATCATGTATGCAATGCTGTGTACCAGACCTGATGTGTGTCTTGCTATAAGTCTACCAGGGAGGTACCAAAGTAATCCAGGAGTGGATCACTGGACAGCGGTCAAGAACATCCTGAAATACCTGAAAAGGACTAAGGATATGTTTCTCATATATGGAGGTGACAAAGAGCTCATCGTAAATGGTTACGTTGATGCAAGCTTTGACACTGATCCGGACGATTCTAAATCGCAAACCGGATGCGTGTTTACATTAAACGGTGGAGCTGTCAGTTGGTGCGGTTCTAAACTGAGCGTTGTGGCGGGATCTACATGTGAAGCGGAGTACATAGCTGCTTTGGAAGCAGCAAACGAAGAAGTCTGGATGAAGGAGTTCATATCCGATCTAGGTGTCATACCTAGTGCATCGGGTCCAATGAAAATCTTTTGTGACAATATTGGTGCAATTGCCTTGGCAAAGGAATCCAAATTTCACAAGAGAACCAAGCACATCAAGAGACGCTTCAATTCCATCCGGGATCTAGTCCAGGTGGGAGACATAGAGATTTGCAAGATACATACGGATCTGAATGTTGCAGACCCATTGACTAAGCCTCTTCCACGAGCAAAACATGATCAGCACCAAAGCTCCACGGGTGTTAGAATCATTACTGTGTAATCTAGATTATTGACTCTAGTGCAAGTGGGAGACTGAAGGAAATATGCCCTAGAGGCAATAATAATGTTATTATTTTATTTCCTTATATCATGATAAATGTTTATTATTCATTCTAGAATTGTATTATCCGGAAACATAATACTTGTGTGAATACATAGACAAACTAAACGTCACTAGTATGCCCCTACTTGACTAGCTCGTTAACCAAAGATGGTTATGTTTCCTAACCATAGACATGTGTTGTCATTTGATTAACGGGATCACATTATTAGGAGAATGATGTGATTGACATGACCCATTCCATTAGCTTAGCACCCGATCGTTTAGTATGTTGCTATTGCTTTCTTCATGACTTATACATGTTCCTATAACTATGAGATTATGCAACTCCCGTTTGCCGGAGGAACACTTTGTGTGCTACCAAACGTCACAACGTAACTGGGTGATTATAAAGGAGCTCTACAGGTGTCTCCAAAGGTAAATGTTGGGTTGGCGTATTTCGAGATTAGGATTTGTCACTCCGATTGTCGGAGAGGTATCTCTGGGCCCTCTCGGTAATGCACATCACATAAGCCTTGCAAGCATTGCAACTAATAAGTTAGTTGCGAAATGATGTATTACGAAACGAGTAAAGAGACTTGTCGGTAATGAGATTGAACTAGGTATTGAGATACCGATGATCGAATCTCGGGCAAGTAACATACCGATGACAAAGGGAACAACGTATGTTGTTATGCGGTCTGACCGATAAAGATCTTCGTAGAATATGTGGGAGCCAATATGAGCATCCAGGTTCCGCTATTGGTTATTGACCGGAGACATGTCTCGGTCATGTCTACATTATTCTCGAACTCGTAGGGTCCGCACGCTTAAGGTTTCAATGACAGTTATATTATGAGTTTATGATTTTGATGTACCGAAGTTAGTTCGGAGTCCTGGATATGATCACGGACATGACGAGGAGTCTCGAAATGGTCGATACATAAAGATTGATATATTGGACGGCTATATTCGGACACCGGAAGTGTTCCGGATGATTTCGGAGAAAACCGGAGTGTCGGAGGGTTACCGGACCCCCCCCCGGGAGAAGTAATGGGCCTCATGGGCCCTAGTGGAGAGAGAGAGGGGCGGCCAGGGTGGGCCACGCGGCCCCTTCCCCTCTGGTCCGAATTGGACTAGGAGAGGGGGGCGGCGCCCCCCTTTCCTTCTCCCTCTCCCCCTTCCTTTCCCCCTCCTAGTAGGAGTAGGAAAGAGGGGAGTCCTACTCCTACTAGGAGGAGGACTCCTCCTCCTTGGCGCGCCCTAGGGCCGGCCGGCCTCCTCCCCTTGCTCCTTTATATACAAGGGCAGGGGGCACCCCTAGACACACAAGTTGATCCACGTGATCGTTTTCTTAGCCGTGTGCGGTGCCCCCTTCCACCATACTCCTCGATAATATTGTAGCAGTGCTTAGGCGAAGCCCTGCGACGGTAGAACATCAAGATCGTCACCACGCCGTCGTGCTGACAGAACTCTTCCCCGACACTTTGCTGGATCGGAGTCCGGGGATCGTCATCGAGCTGAACGTGTGCTAAAACTCGGAGGTGCCGTAGTTTCGGTGCTTGATCGGTCGGGCCGTGAAGACGTACGACTACATCAACCGCGTTGTCATAACGCTTCCGCTGTCGGTCTACGAGGGTACGTAGATCACACTCTCCCCTCTCGTTGCTATGCATCACCATGATCTTGCGTGTGCGTAGGAATTTTTTTGAAATTACTACGTTTCCCAACAGTTCTTGCCTGAGTTGTAAGGCATGAAGCTGAGTAAGACCCAAAACCCGACCATGGTAGAAGATAGAGAGAGAATAAAAGCCATTCCCTATGCCTCAGCCATAGGTTCTATAAAGTATGCCATGTTGTATACCAGACCTATTGTGTACTTTGCCATGAGTTTGGCAAAGGGGTAAAATAGTTATCCAAGAGTAGATCACTGGACAGCAGTCAAAATTATCCTTAGAGGACTAAGGAAATATTTCTCGGTTATGGAGGTGATAAAGAGTTCATCGTAAGGAGTTACGTCGATGCAAGCTTTAACATCGATCTGGATGACTCTGAGTTTCAATCTGGATACATATTGAAAGCGGGAGCAATTAGTTAGAGTAGCTCCTTGCAGAGCATTGTAGACATAGAAATTTGCAAAATACAAACGGATCTGAATGTGGCACACCCGTTGACTAAACTTCTCTCACAAGCTAAACATGATCACACCTTAGTACTCTTTGGGTCTTAATCACATGGCGATGTGAACTAGATTATTGACTCTAGAAACCCTTTGGGTGTGGGTCACATGGCGATGTGAACTATGGGCGTTAATCACATGGTGATGTGACTATTGGTGTTAAATCACATGGCGATGTGAACTAGATTATTGACTCTAGTGCAAGTGCGAGACTGAAGGAAATATGCCCTAGAGGCAATAATAAAGCTGTTATTTTATATTTCCTTATATCATGATAAATGTTTATTATTCATGCTAGAATTGTATTAACCGAAAACTTGATACATGTGTGGATACATAGACAAAACACGGTGTCCCTAGTAAGCCTCCACTAGACTAGCTCGTTAATCAAAGATGGTCAAGTTTCCTAACCATTGACATGTGTTGGCATTTGATGAACGGGATCACATCATTAGGAGAATGATGTGATGGACAAGACCCACCCGTTAGCTTAGCATAATGATCGTTCAGTTTTATTGATATAGCTTTCTACATGTCATATACATATTCCTTTGACTATGAGATTATGCAACTCCCGGATACCAGAGGAATGCCTTGTGTGCTATCAAACGTCACAACATAACTGTGTGATTATAAAGATGCTCTACAGGTATCTCCGAAGGTGTTTGTTGGGTTGGCATAGATCGACATTAGGATTTGTCACTCCGAGTATTGGAGAGGTGTCTCTGGGCCCTCTCGGTAATGCACATCATAATAAGCCTTACAAGCAATGTGACTAATGACTTAGTTGCGGGATGATGTATTACTGAGAGAATGCTACCAGACCATTTAATACATAAGTGTTCCGGGGGTACCGAGTAGGTATCGGGTCACCGGAAGGGGTTCCGTAATACATCACCTCATGACTAACTCCTTAGTCGTTTGCTTGCAAGCTTATCATGTGTATTACCGAGAGGGCCCAGAGATACCTCTTTGATACTTGGAGTGAAAAATCCTAATGTCGATCTATGCCAACCCAACAAACACCTTCGGAGATACTTGTAGAGCATCTTTATAATCACACAGTTACGTTGTGACGTTTGATAGCACACAAGGCATTCCTCTGGTATCCGGGAGTTGCATAATCTCATAGTCAAAGGAATATGTATATGACATGAAGAAAGCTATAGCAATAAAACTGAACGATCATTATGCTAAGCTAGCGGGTGGGTCTTGTCCATCACATCATTCTCCTAATGATGTGATCCCGTTCATCAAATGACAACACATGTCTATGGTTAGGAAACTTAACCATCTTTGATTAACGAGCTAGTCTAGTGGAGGCTTACTAGGGACACCGTGTTTTGTCTATGTATCCACACATGTATCAAGTTTCCGGTTAATGAAATTCTAGCATGAATAATAAACATTTATCATGATATAAGGAAATATAAAATAACAACTTTATTATTGCCTCTAGGGCATATTTCCTTTAGTCTCGCACTTGCACTAGAGTCAATAGTCTAGTTCACATCGCCATGTGATTTAACACCAATAGTCACATGACCATGTGATTAGCACCCATAGTTCACATTGCCATGTGACCAACACCCAAAGGGTTTACTAGAGTCAATAATCTAGTTCACATCGCCATGTGATTAAGACCCAAAGAGTACTAAGGTGTGATCATGTTTTGCTTGTGAGAGAAGTTTAGTCAACGGGTGTGCGACATTCAGATCCATATGTATTTTGCAAATTTCTATGTCTATAATGCTCTGCAAGGAACTACTCTAGCTAATTGCTCCCACTTTTAATATGTATCCAGATTGAGACTCAGAGTCATCCAAATCGGTGTTAAAGCTTGCATTGACGTAACTCCTTACGATGAACTCTTTATCACCTCCATAACCGAGAAATATTTCCTTAGTCCTCTAAGGATAATTTTGACCGCTGTCCAGTGGTCTACTCTTGGATCACTAATTTGCCCCTTTGCCAAACTCATGGCAAAGTGCACAATAGGTCTGGTATACAGCATGGCATACTTTATAGAACCTATGGCTGATGCATAGGGAATGACTTTCATTCTCTCTCTATCTTCTGTCGTGGTCGGGTTTTGAGTCTTACTCAGCTTCATACCTTACAACTCAGGCAAGAACTCCTTCTTTGACTGATCCATTTTGAACTCCTTCAAAATCTTATCAAGGTATGTATTCATCGAAAGTTTTATCAAGCGTCTTGATATATCTTTATAGATCTTGATGCCCAATGTGACTAATGAGGTATTACTGAGTATCGGAGAGGTATCTCTGGGCCCTCTCAGAACACTTATGTATTAAAGCATAAGGTGATATATATATAACTCATATAATACAAAATCGTCATTGAACGTTAAGCGTGCGGACCCCATATACTAAATATATATTTGATGTTATTGAATTATTTTTTATTGCACCTTATGTATTGTTTATTTGATAAATTATTTATTAAATGGTCTGGTAGCATAATTTTCACTATGTCACGATTAGAATTTAGAGGGTTTCTTCCTATATACTACTCCCTTTGTCCCACAATATAAGAGCGTTGGGACGAAGGGAGTAATTTATAGAGTTTAGATACATGTTTTAAGTTTTCCTCCTTTACTAAAAAAAGTTTATATTACCTCCCTTATCTCATATAATCATATTTTAATTCTGTTCAATCATCAAAGTGTCTTTTTGGGGGAATCTTAGATATGGAGAAGTACAAAAAGGCTTAATATATACCTAATAATAAATGGGCTATTGCTTTTGGCGGTACGTTATCAAAATTGCTCCCCCAAAGTTGCAAATTATTACTCATCGATGCCACCTATAAGTGGTAAAAAATGTTTTACACAGGGAAATCCCACCTGGGCCGGCTCATATAGTAGGAATCTTCTATACTGCGCTCTGTGCGCTGGGAAAAGAAACATCGCGCATGTTTGAGCCAGGCCATAGAGTAGGAACCTTCTATACTACTCTCTGCGCACTCGGATAAGACACATTGTGCCTATTTGGGCCGGACCATGCCCGGGCGGCCTGTTCTTTATTTTTCGTTTTTCTTTTTCATCTTTGTTTTTTTCTACTTTAAAATAACTTGGGACTTCAAAAAAGTTCTGGAATAAAAAAATGCAAATTTTGGAATAAAATATTTAATAATTCAAAAAATGTTCATTATTTTTAAAAAAATGCATATTAAAAAATGTTCACAATTTTGAAAAAAAATGTTAGGGAAAAATCATGACTTTTTAAAAAGTTCGTGTATTAAAAAATGTTAATAAAATGGGAAAAAAATCGCCAATACAAAAAAATTACATGAATTGCAAATTATCCTAAAAATTCAAAAAAAATCGTGACTTACAAAATAGTTTATTGATTCATAGAATGTTTGCTGATTCAGAAAATGATCATGCATTCTAAAAATGTTTGTTAAATCAAAAACGTGTTCGTGAATTTAAAAAATTGTTCGCCAATTTTGAAAACAGTCAATTCTAGAAATGTTCGCCGATTCAAGAAAATTGTTTAAAAAACTTCACAATTTAAAAAAATGTGTGCAAATACTATAAAATGTTCATGGATTGAAAAAATGTCCGATTATTTGTAAAAGTGTTCACGAATTTGAAAAAATATCGTGATTTCAAATATGTTCACGAGTTTAAAGAAATATTCATGATTTCGCAAAATTGAGAGTGATAGTGTATCTTGATGATGCAACAAAATGTGGTCATGGCCATTGGATATTATGTTTTTTTCTCCCGTTGCAACACACGGGCCCTTTTGCTAGTAGTAGTGCCAATAGAATGCAGAAAAAGAAACAAAAACAAAAACATGAGAAGCCAAACTAGCCAAATCTAATTGAAGATGCTCTGAGGCACCCCTCTCGGTGTCATTGACCTGCTTGAGGGTGTAATTGAAGAGCTCAGGGGATGAAGAAAGACAAGTTACTTCATACCCAGCTAGAAGGACTTGTGGAGTCAACTAGAGCCATATGGAACTTGAATAAGATTGACCATTGTTATTTTGAGATTACTTGAACAAGATATGTAACTTGAACAATATAGACCCATATGCCCTCTTAATGCGAGGTTCCAAATTTTCACCCAAGTGGCTATTAATAGGTTAAATTCGGTTGCTGATCATGTCATCTGGCCACCCGAAATGGCTTTCAAGCAAGGAAAGAATATACTCCATAGAGTAGTAATCCTACATGACCGCTTACGAGATGCATCGGAAAAACATTAAAAATGCCTATGACAAGGTCAAATAGTCGTTTCTTCAATAGTCGTTGAGCCTGAAAGGTTTTTCTGATAAGTGGCGCCCGTGCATCCAAAATTTTATAGCTAGAGGTAGTTGGTCATAAAAATCATTGATGATGTAGGCCATTACTTTCCCACAAAAAAAGGACTACAATAGTGTGACCCAATGTCCCTAATGCTATTTATTGTTGTTCACATGTTGGCTATTCTGATTGAACGTGCCAAGCACGACAGTTAGATTTTAGGAGTAGTGCCACACCTTATGGATGGTGACCTCTCTATTCTGCAATATGCTGATGATACATACTCTGACCAAAGACAACCTCACACATCATAGCTGGTCAGGAAGTAAGAAAAATGTAGTTTTTATACTCATGACAAGAACAATCAAACACTTCTTTTTCCAATGCAATCTTTCAGGTTCTATGTGGGCAATCATCCAAATGGCGTTAAATCTGTACCCGCCTACGAGTCTTGCCAATCTTTTTTTATTATTGGTTGGGCGATGTCTCAAGTAGGTTTAAAGCGCTAATAAAGGTGGGAGCATATGCCTTACTACAGTTAATTTGGCTAGTGGAAATGATTTGGTCTTTAATGAAAAAAAATACTTATCCTTTGGAGGTTATTTTTCGTTGTACGCACTCGATTAGTACGTGGTCTACTCTATAATGAGCGGAGTACCAATCGTTGTTCAAGGCAATGTGTATGCGGTTGAAGCATGTGGCTAGAGAGGTTTTTTCCCAACATGTATTACAGCATAATCTCTGGATTGATCCACCACCTCCTTGGACATAGGCATGGTGTCGGTTTTATAGGTCTCTATTGTTATCGATATGTAGTATTTTTTTACTCTTTTTTATTAGACTCTTTGTGTTTGACTGTGTGCATTTTAACTATGCAGAAGCCAGATGTTGCCCATCGTGTTGTGTATCCACTTGATGCTACATTTTAAGATAATAAATACACCATTTATTGAATTTTTTAATGCTCCGCGGGTTAGTTTTTTTTTTTTTGAATTGTCCGCAGGTTAGAAGTTGAGAGAGAGTGAGAGAGTATTCAAATACTATGTAATTATGTGCAGAGTGTCAATCAAAACTATGGACCACACATATTTTCCGGCAACCTGAATATTTTATTGTCAGATCCTCACAATAAAATATAGGAAAAAGTATATTTTTCGTCCTCGAACTCTTCTGAAAATTTAGAAATCGTCCCTCAACTCTAAAACCAGTATAACTCAGTCTCTTAACTATTCAAACCGAATATTTTTCGTCCCTCAAAACGTTTAAGGTGGTTTTCGTATGAAGTGGCCCTGCTTTGACTAAAATGGGCCAACGTGGCCTGGTTTTGGCCGTCGCTTCAGTTAGTATTTTGTCCAGTTACCTGGTTTACGTCCAGTTGAGACAAACATGTCAAAAAATGCCAAAAACTGGACAAACTATTATGACCTAAGTGGACAAACAAGGGAAATGCTCTAAGCAAACCCAAATTTTCATATCACATAGGCCAAATTACAGAGCAGCAGTTTTAAAACACATCAGTACAACAAACATCATCACATTCCTTAGCGCGTAAATTCCTGCCGAGGGATTAACTGTCGGACATGCAGTACATCATACAGCAAACATCATCTGCTGGCCAGCCGAGGGATTAACTGTCGAACCCCCACCTGAATCGCCGCCCCCGCCTGAATCGCCATTGCCACCGCTGTGCCAAGGTAGCAGCTGTCGTGCTTACCTAGCCCTGCCAGACCACGCCGTCACCACCGCCGTAGTCACGCCTCATTGCCCGCCGCCGCAGCCCATGGCCAATCCCCATCGCTGCCGCCGTGCTTGGCCAGCAACTTCCGTGGCACAATTACCACCAGGCCACGCGGCTTGTTTTAGTCAAAACAGGGCACCAAAACGATCTTAAACGTTTTGAGGGACGAAACATACCTGGTTTGAATAGTTAAGGAACTGAATTTTAGTGATTTTGGAGTTGAGGGACGACTTCTAAACTTTCATGAGAGTTCGAGGACGAAAAATATACTTATCCCTAAAATATATGGACTCTACAAAAATGATCTTCACAAGGTGGAGAAGTTTAGTGGCTCTATGGAATCCATGTACAATAGTTAGAAAATTACTATGGTTTTGTATCGTGACATCTTTCTGTACCCTTATGCAGTGCTAGTGCATTTGTGGACTTGAGTTAAGCTTTACGGGTCCTTTTGCTTTTCGAGGGGAAGCTTTACGAGGTCATTGAGTTAAATTGTAACCCTTTTTTGCGAGGAGTTAAATTGTAACCCTTGTTGAACTCGCTTGCTTCTCTGAAATCCATGAAAAGTTAACCTTCTTTTGGGTTAAAAATGTTCAAAAGGTGAGCTGTGACCAGTTATGAACCTGTACCTTATGGATGGATCTATTTATATAGTGTGGATAGATTAGTATATATCCAGTGTTAACTGCCATAGTGATTGAATCCTTTGCCATCTAGGAAAACTAATTCTCAGAAGGATCAAACTGATCGGAAGTACATTAAGCAAGTTATATTGAACATATAATTCACCTCATCAATTCTTTCAAGAACACTAAAACATGGGCTAATTAACGAGTTAACGAACACAACCACCCGGACCCCCATAGTGGAACATGCCATCACCAAAAGTGGTAGCACGATAGCAGTTTCTGTGTGTTTCAACAATATGGAGACCAGCAGGCCATGTAGGGGGGTCATAACCTCCACCACTTGTATCAACATACTGAATATTTCGAACTGTTGCTGATTCTCTTCCAGCCCATTTCCCATTGCCCATCGGAGGACTAGAACGTCCTTCGTAAGACGTGGTCATTCCACCCCATGCTATAACTGTGGCATGGCCTGACAGGGTGGTAAAAAGATCCTTTGGCCAATATCCCACCCTAGTAAGACCAATGTTATCATTTCCGTAGTACAACCACCAATCTCCATCGTCTCTACTCTGCAACACAAATGTAGAGTTTTTTTTATCAGAACAGTTGTATTACAGAGAGCAAAATATGTTAAAGTACAATACCAAGTTTAAAACATTACAATAAAAAATAATCCATATGATTTAATTTGTCAAATCTTAGCTTTCTAATTCATAATGCAAGCTGTACCGAAAGGAACTCCCATGTTTTATCCAGCATGTTCAGTTTTTGTTAAAAATATATTCTATCTTTATATCTTTATTTAGCTAGCAGCCATTTAAAACATATCCTCTTGGTTTAGAGGTGCCATATAATATTTTTATTGAGTTAGCCAGATGAGGCATTCATTTGAAATTACCAAGAAAGGACAGTCTAAACCGTGTATAGAAAAAAATGCAAGTAAACAATGACCGTAAAAAAATATACTAAATATTTATATAAATTCATTGTGCTAACTGTACTTGTCACAATGGCCCAAACAAATGAACAGTAGCACACACATTCCATGAATTTGAAGACAAAGAAATCCCTCATAAAAAGAAGCCAAATAAATTCCTCTTAGAAAAAGAAGCCGATTTTTTTTTGGCAGCTCAAGTCTCCACCGGTGACATCATTTTCTCATCCTGTAGAGAGTTGCGCACATGTACAGAACCATTGAAGGTTGAGCTCTCAGCTTGCATGGAGGGCATCAACCTTGCCCTACAATGGGCGGAGATGCCGATAGAAGTAGAGACGGGCTGCCTTGTCGCTCTTAACATGATTAATGGCCCGGGCAGGGACCGGTCTCGCTATACCATGTTGGTTGATCAAATTCAAAGGCTTTTGAGGGATGGAAGAATGTTCAAGCTATCTCATGTTGGTAGGGAACATAATGGTGCAAGCCATTATCTGGCCTCCTTTGGACGGACAGAAGGTCGCATTATGGTGTGGTTGGGTTCGGGACCAGGAGACGTCCCTGATATTTGTAAGAATGACTTTTGTCCTGATTGATGAAATAAAATCTTTCATTCACCCGCAAAAAAAGAAGTTTGAAGTAGAAGCATTTTTCTATCAACACTAGTGCTACATAGGTAGAAAATGCTACCAGGAGCAAAGCCTTTCTACAACATGAGTACATTTTATTTGAACAGTGGGTTGTCTGAATCATACCTTATATATCTTGAGTGAGATTCTCGTTTGCCCATGTGGTAGCTCTAGGCTATCTCCCGGCGTAATAGGAGCCCCATTTACAGGCACAAAGCCTAGACAATTCAAGTTATAGCATCCGGTCTCATCCTCCCCATCAGCCTACCAGTAAATTTACAACATTATAGACATATTAAACACACACATTTAAGTAGACATGGAGCAGATTTAGCGCAGTACCGTCCAAAATACGAAAAAATGTGTTTTGCTATCACCATAGATGTCTGGATTGACCTGTTACAGAAATTAGTTAATTTATTGCTGCTAATAGTGATCGCATATGTTAAAGTTGTGATAATATTATTCAGAACCTCCCATCCAGACATAATTTTGTTGACGTTGTCGCTTTCACCATTTCCTTTATTTATTACCCAGATTTGGGCTGAACTTGATTCACCCTTGACCAAGTTTGGAAAACCATAGACATCAAAAGTGGCCATAGCACCAGTATATTGGTTTCCAGCGGCTTGGTACGATTCATATGCTGCAAGCTGCATATAATCACTTTTAAGTTAGTTTAACCTAGGTGCATGCACATATATTGATAAATTTAACTTGTATATTTTGTAGGCCCAACCTTTATGAATAGGAATATAAAGTTGTAAGAAATTACGAATCCATGTATCCAAAACTATATCACAACAAAATAGAATTGACCAAAAAAAACTATTATGTACAACTTTATTACTATATGAAAAAGAGTTTTGCTTTGGTACATCCCCTTAAAAGTTTGCATGAATCTTAAGTTATTTAAAAAGGCTATCACCATATTACCTTGGAGATTAAACATATTGAATAGATTGATTTGGATAAAAAAGACTATATTATCCTCTTTTTTGTTGAAGTGATACCTTCTAATCTTCACCTTTAATCTGCATCGAAATCTGTAAACTTTTGTAGGGGTGTGTACCAAAGCAAAGTTCTATGAAAAATCCAAAAATCCTCAGAAGGGCTTAAACTAAAGCAACAGAATATGATATTAACTTTAAAGAAATCATACAGATTTGACCAGAAATAGGGGCCATACATATGCCGCAAGTAAATGCTCGATACACGTTTGGTGCAAAAAGACCGATACGAGTCACTGTAGGATTCATCTATAGTATATAGTATAATCTTCTTGGTATGACATGCGTTATGTAAATCTGCATACCCATGGAGAAAATTTGTACAAAAAAAATAAGAAAGAGAAATAGAAGCTTACATGCACAACTTGTCTCGGTCTTGGCCGGATTGACATCATTTCAGCATCTAGCAGCTGGGAGCTACTGTTCAAGGATGAAATTCCTCTATGTTGTAGTACCTTCCTAGGATATTCATCATAGCTTGGTGTTGTGGAGACATGATGCACAAAAACAACAAACATTAGTGGAAGAAAGGACACAAAATGTGTCATTTTCGGACAAAAAAGTACCGCCATGTTTGAGATAGAGTATACCACTAAAATAACAAGTAGGAATAAGAAAATGTTGTGCGTAGAGCGAACTTAAACACAAGGCAGATATGTGTACCTGCTTTGTTAGGAAAATAATAATTGAGTAATATTTGCCTATTTAATATGTAATATCTTCTAATAATGGAATAAATATATGGGGCTAAAATAATCATTACATATCTCTATCTCTACTTCTCTATCTACTACCTAAAAGAAACGTACCACCCTTCCTCCATCCTTCTCTCGTACAAACCCCCACCCCACCACCGATTTTCTTTCCTTCCTCCATCGGTTTTCTTCCTGTTGGTTCCCTATTTGCCGATTTTATTCACATCTGGCTGGACGGACCCACTATATTTTTGGCAACCAAATAATTTATGTATGGTAACCAATCTTTTGTTTGGTAATACAAACGTGATGAGTACATGTATGGTAATGAATATTCTCTTTGGTAATGCAATAAACTCAATAAAGGTCATCAATTTACTTTCTTCTTTCATCCAATCGGTAAACAAATCAGAAGGAAGCAATCGGATGCATGTATGGAAGATAATTTCGAAGACCGCGTGTGGCATGCAGGAAGAAATTATTGAGATCCGCGGAAAATAAGGAAAGAAATCTCTAGGCTGCTCTCACTCCCCATCAACGGCCCTGCACATGCACTCTCCATTTGGATTTTCTGAAAACGTGATTCATATATCTCTTTCTTATCCCTATGGCCGATCGTTGTGGGCATGTTTCATCTGTAGGCGCGAGCGACCGGACGGCAACCGGGACGGGCTCACCGGTGTACCGCACCTCAAGACCGTCCTTCTCAAGATGCTGCGCCACGGCCGCCCGCCATGTCCGTAGCACCCGCTGAGAGGTGAGCTCCTTGCATTCGCGTACGTGCATTAGCAACCGGCACATCAGCTTTCTAATTGCGCTTATGCGTGGTAACAAAGCAGAGAGATCACCAATAAAAAGGCGGCAGCAGCAGCTACTGCTGCAAGAGCAAGACAGGACAGCGAGAGCATGTGACTCCAATTAGAATTCAGATAATAACAATCCTGTGGTAGTGGACAGTGCTTATTTTCTCAGATCATGTTGATGTTGCACATGAGAAATTATAAAGGGGAAGCACAGATTCAGGTGGTGAAACAGTTAAGGAGTACAAGCTCAAGACATTCAATGATTCAAGGCATGCACTAATCTCCAGATTTTCATACATTCCAGTATGTTGATATATGTTAACGTATAACTTGTATTTTGTGATCATATGCCATGGGCACTGCTGATGGGATTTCATCTCTAGAGACTCGATCGTCGTGGAAAAGCGAGGTGACATGGGTGGAAGCTGCACTACATAAGATCATGTTGTACTACTCTGTATTTAGTGTTAGAATAAATCTGAGGTACGCGGTCGATCCACCGAGGAACAAGCAATCACAGACAACGACGACGCCGAGATTTGTTAACGAGGTTCGGCGAACTCGCCTACTCCCCGAAGCAATGACTACGGGCGCTCCTCCCCGAGATACCGCAACACCGACCACCTGGGCGCCGGCACAAACCGCCGGCACCCTCTTGCGAGCCTGTCGCTATCTAGTCGTCATGGCTTACAACGTGGGGTGCCTCCTCATATATAAGAGGCCAAGGGTACAACGTGTCCGACTCCGACACTACAAGTATCCTACCCACACTACAACACCAAGTCCAAGCGTAACCCAACTAGTACAAAATATTCGACACAAACACAACAAACTCCACCTTGGCGAATATTCTCCACCACCTTGAATTTGTCCATGCGTCAAACTTCCATGTACTCCGGACTTGTGTTGTCTTCTTCGTAGCTTACTGAGAGCTACTCGACGAGTCTGCCCCAGACCCGCCGCCGCCGTGAGACCCCGCTGCTACTCCCGCAACTCCAGTCTCCGTGACTCCACCTGCAATAGTGCTCCCTTGCAACTTGTAAAGATGCGAAGCCGTCCTCTCTCCAATCATCACGGTCACCTCATCTTCTATGATTCTCATGGCCTTCTTATCCCGATCACAACGGAATACCATACCATCATCATGAAGAACACCAAGTGAAATTAGATTTCTCCTTAGCCCTGGCACATGCTTGACTCCCCGAAGCATCCGCTCAACTCCGTCAAACATCTTGATTTTGATGTCACCTACTCCAGCAACACGATAACCTGTGTCATCGCCCACATAGGCTAAACCAAACTCACCAGACTTGTACGAAGAGAACCACTCCCTGTTGGGTGTCGCATGAAAAGAGCAAGCTGAATCCAACATCCACGCTTCACCTTTGGTTGACCGCCTGTCTGATACTATGAGAACATCACTACTGCTGTCTGAGTCATCATCATGAGTTGCCTTATTAGCACTTGCCCCACCATTGAGTTCTGGACAGTCCTTTCTCATATGTCCCCACTGCTTACACTTGTGACACTGTATATTCTTTTTCTTTTTCTTGTTCTTCCCAGCCTCATATCCCTTCCGCCACTGCTCACCCTTGACTAGCAAACCTTCACCATGAGAGACTTCCACCGCGTTCTTCTTTCTCATATCATAAGATAGCAATGCCGCAGTAATATCCTCATTCTTGACGGTCTCCTTGCCGTGCGTCAAAGTAGTGATCAAGTGCTCATAGGATGATGGCAATGAACAAAGAAGCAGAATTGCCCTATCCTCGTCGTCAACCGTTGCACCCAAGCGTGCTAGATCCGTCACGACTTGATTAAAGGCGTTCATATACTCCACAAGAAGTATAGTCTATGATTCTCATGGCCTTCTTATCCCGATCACAACGGAATTCTCATCCATCACATGATAAATAACCTGGTCCGACAGACACAACCGTATTGTCCCGGCTGCTTTCAACTGTAACTCCTCCCAGTCATCCGCCTCCATCTTAGCTGGCTTGGCTTCCTTCAACAACGCCTTCAAGCATCCTTGTTGTGCCAACAAATCTTTCACCCTTGTCTGCCATAACCCAAAGCTTTCAGTTTCGTTGAACTTCTCCACCTCAAACCTGGTACCCGATGGCGCCATGGTTCTTTGTATGGCTGACCCTGCGAAAAAAATAACCGAGCAGTCTTCCCGTGATCCCCAAGTACAAGAACAAAACCTCTGTCTACTACTAGCAATCTAGCTAGTTGGTCTTCACGTGAAGTGCTCCTGTCTTGGCCCAACTTCCCGGATGCTAGCGAACTTGCTTTGCCTAAGCCCTTGCTTTCCAATGGATGCAATCAGCGATGGCTTTTTCTTCCGCTGAATCTCGATCTACCTCTTTGCGTCCAGCCGCTGCTGCTTTTAACATGTGCGTGCATGGGTGCAGCTGTCCGGCTCGAAGACGACTTCTTCCAGGACTCGGTCCCTTTTGTTTCCAAAACAATCTCGGTAGCTTATGGCCTGCACGCAACGCGCTGGACTGCTACACGCCTGGCTCAAGCCCGTGCGCACGTCTTGGAGTCCCTGGGCCGCACGCGTGCGCCCGACTCGGTCGGCTCGGCTAGATTCACTGGCCTCACACGCGTCTATGCCTTGGACTTCCATCGTTGCACGGCTGCACGCCTTTCCTGTCCGAGCCGCTGCTGCTGCCTCCGCGTGATGCTTTCCGATCTCGGCGAGATCCCATCGAATAAGTCGAACCGTGGTATACGCAACGAGCTCAACAATGGCCTTCCTCTGGATCAACGCACAACAACCTCTCCGTAACCTTGCTCATGATACCACTTGTTAGAATAAATCTGAGGTACGCGGTCGATCCACTGAGGAACAAGCAATCACAGACAACGACGACACCGAGATTTGTTAACGAGGTTCGGCGAACTCGCCTACTCCCCGGGGCAATGACTACGGGCGCTCCTCCCCGAGATACCGCAACACCGGCCACCTGGGCGCCGGCACAAGCCGCCGGCACCCCCTTGCGAGCCTGTCGCTATCTAGTCGTTATGGGTTACAACGTGGGGTGCCTCCTCATATATATAAGAGGCCAAGGGTACAACGTGTCCGACTCCGACACTACAAGTATCCTACCCACACTACAACACCAAGTCCAAGCGTAACCCAACTAGTACAAAATATTCGACACAAACACAACATTTAGAGTGATCATTGCATGCATCTTTCATTATTTTTGTAGATAAGAAATTTAATATGACGTCTCCTGTGCAGGTAATAGCCGTTTCACTTGCAAATTAGACATACAATACACTTCATCTCCCAAGCGAGGTAGACGACAATATGATTATGTATGTGCGGGTGTTCGAAAAACACAAGCAACTATTCCCTCTGTAACGTAATATAAGACATTTTTTGACATTGTCATAGTGTCAAAAAATATCTTGTTATAGAGGGATTAGAACTCAATCTTGGGGTTTCATTGCCCGTTCATATTCTGTGCATATAAAATGGGACCAAAGGATGCATTACATCTTATATTTGCTTTCTAGATAAATGTTTATAAACAAGACATGATTCGGCAAGATGTGCATGAGGATTGTAAAGGTATATATTTGCCATGATTGTACTAAACTATTAGAATATTTGTGCCATGTTGCAACGCACGGTCAATTACCTAGTCTTTTAAGAAACACACAAATTTACTGTTTGATATAAACATTAGAATCCAATGTGCATAAGATATCTTTGCATATCTTTTAATCAAGGAATCTATTTATATATATGATAAGTAGTAATGTAGTATTGAACAAAATTTGCATATCTTTTAGTTAAGAGATGGAACTAATATTTTGCTTGGTATTAATATCCTTGCTTATCTGGTAAGAAACGGAAGTCATTATCCGTGAAAATATGAGAATTCAATGTCTGATCGCATAAGTTTTCGGAATGAGAAACTACCAATCGACAAGAAACTCGTACTGCATCAAGGTTTCTTTACATTGCAAAGCTTAATTAGTTCCCCCAACATGGCGGGCTGGCAACTCAAGAAAAGATGAGTTATTTGCGGAAATCTGGGCTCTAAATCCAGCTCAAGGCGAGAGGTGGCTCGCCCTTGGCGACTTCAACTAAATTCGCCATGCTCGGGACAAGAATAACAACAACATCAACCATCCTCGGCTGAATATTTGGTGATCACATCATGCACGCGCTCTCTTCATCCCTCTTGGACCACTGCCCTTACTTATTGCTAGCAACTGTGTCCGAAGAGACCTTGATCCTTCAGATTCGAGATCTTCTGGCTACACATGTCATGGTTCTCTGAGGTTTGTGCAGAACACGTGGAACGAGCCAGCTGTCCACACCGAGCCTTGCGAGCGTCTGTTCCACAAATTGTAGTGCATGGTTTGGCGCCATAAGCTGTGGAGTGAGTCTATCTTCTCCAACCACAAGGTCTAGCTACACATGGACCTTGAGGTCATCCTTCCATTTGATATTGCTATGGAGCAACAACTAGTCTCACTGGCCGAGAGAGATATTAGGACAAGGTTGAAGCGGCATTTCATCGCCCTTGCGGTGCTCGAGAGGGCTAGGAAGAAATAATGTGCTTGCATCAATAATTTGCACTAGGGGGAATGCAAACATGAGATTCTTCCATCTTAGCGTCAATGGAAGGCACCAAAACTTTCATCCATATATTGCGCCACATAGTGGATGGGTCACCTCACATTTATACTTAAACTAGAAAGCTTTCAACCTCCCCCGGAAAACCTACACGGTGTCAATGACCCTTTCTCGGAAGAAGAGGTCAAGACTGCCATCAACAATCTCCTCTCTCATAAGGTGCCAGTCCCGGATGGGTTCACCATGGAGTTCTTCCAAAGTTGTTGGGATAGTATCAAGGAGGATGTTATGAGGGTCATCAACCACTTCTATAATATGCAAACAACTCACTTTCAATGGTTTGATTCGGTGAACATTGTCCTCCTACCGAACGAGGGCAAAGGCTTGCTCCACACATGAATGACTTGGTCTCCAATGCGCAAAGTGTCTTCCTCAAATGTCGGAGCATCCAAGACAACTTCATGTTTGTGAGGAACTGTGTGTGTTGGCTCCATAGGCGAAAGAAACTGCCTCTTCTCCTAAATCTTGACATCGAGAAGGTGTTCTACTTCATGCATTGGAACTACATCTTTGGCCTTCTTTAGACGTGTGGGTTCCCCCTGAGGTACCACGACTGGATTGCCGCCCTTCTCTTGCCGAAACATGTCGTGTCCTTCCCAATGGTGTCCCTGAAGAAGGCACAGCCGCGACCTCTGGCACGGAGAACCTCTCCAGTTGCTCTTCGCCGTCGCCATCGACCACCTCCAATGAGTGCTTCAGCTGGCCACCGAGTAGGGACTATTCCACGACTTGGGAGGGAGGGTGGGAAATTTCCGACTTCGCTCCAAGCGGATGACCCTGCCATTTTTGTTGTGCCTACCAAAGAAGACATTCGGACAGTCTCCAACATTCTCCAGAGCTTTGAGGAGGTCATCAGGCTTGTTACGAACTTCCAAAAAACCTTCTTTGCGGTGGCTTGGATGTTGACGATATCATGCAAACCCTCCCGGTTGTGAGATTGACCTTTCCAATGCGCCACGGGCTACCCCTATCGGTCAAGCGGCTAATGCGGATCCAATTCCAGCATCTCGAGGACCAATTCGTTGGCAAGTTGCCCCCACCCCCTAAGGAAAACACTACACAACGGCGGGCCACACTGCCAAGGTCAAGTTGGCCCTCATCACCATCACAATCTACCACACCACACCGCTCGTCATAACGGTGGAGATGTTACAAGCCATTAACAAGATCTGTAGGGCATTCTTTTGGGCCGGCTCCAACAAGGTCTCCGGTGCCAAGTGCAAAGTTATTTGGATGGCGGTGTGCCGCCCTGTCAACTTTGAAAACCTTGGGATCTTGCACCTTGACAAGTTGCTCGCCGCTCCACCTGGGATGGTCATGGCTTTAACGGGAAGCGCCGGCAAAAACGTGGGTTGGCACCAGAACCCATGCGATGGGGAGGATATGGATGTGTTTCATGGGCTTACTAAGCTCGCCGTTGGAGATGGAAACAAGGCGAGCTTCTCAGAATTGGCTTGGCTGGAGGACTAAGGCCAAAGCACAGTGTATCTCTTATTATTGACATATCCAAAAGCCAAATGATGTGTGAGGAAAGCTATCCAGAACGGAGCCTGGGTGGACCAAATCAGTTTGTCAAATGGACCCACGGTGGTGCACATCCAGTAATTCACTTTGCTTTGGACACTTCTGTCCCATCTTCATGATAGCTGACACCATTACTTGAAAGTTAACTGCCTTGGGTCGCTATTCCATGGCCTTGGCATATAGGTAGCACCTCATTGGTGCCACGACAAGGAGCTTCAAGACCACAATCTGGAAGAATTGGGCGCCGCCCAAGTGTAAGTTTTTTTGGCTGGCCAAATTGCGGCAATTGCCCACTTCGTAACATTATTGGAGTCGGCGCAACACCTCCTCTTCAAGTTCAGATTCTCCATTAGGGTGGGGGTGCATGGTTACAAGGACGTTTGGCATGGCTTCCCGGGCGTCAAATCTTGGTGGTACGGCACTGTGCATGATGGCCTCGCTCGCCAAAAGGCTATGGCTTCGGTCAACATGCTTGTGGCTTGAGAGATTTGGAATGAACACAATGCGAGGATCTTCAACAATAAGGGTCAAAAATCCGATGCGAGGCGAAGAATTGGGGTTTGACGGGAGTAACTCATTTGTGTAATATTATGCCGGGGAGTAGGCTTTTGTGCAACCGGTCCTTCGGGCTGTCAAGCTTGTTCTAAACTCTCTTAATTAACAAATGCAGCTAGTCTCACAATGCAATGAAATGATGAACATTACAGATAATTCTTGCAATTTTTTAAGCAGGGCGTAATCCTCTTCATCCTTCACGCTGGAGTAAGTAGCAAACCAGGTTTATTTATGTAAAATTAAATTACATCCAGAAATCCGATGATAGTCCCATATTTTACACCTGTTGAACACACTCGCGCACTGGCGCTTCACAGTGCAGAAGTGCACCACATCACCAGTCCTGCACATCACCCTCATGAACATGAACAATCCTGCTATGCTGTACTGGAGAAGGGAGGGAACTCAACTCAGCTAACGCTTCTCCCTTGGGAACCCCAGGAGCGCAAGGATCAGCGCAAAGAAGCTGCCCTTGATGAGGCCCCTCAAGATCCTCTGTTTCTCTGCCGTGTAGGGTGGGTACCTTGCGTTCGCCTCGCCACCGAACCCGCGGATCAGCACTGCCTTTCTGTGGGTGAAGCAGTCGAAGCTGAACTTGCCATGGTACGACCCCGTGCCGCTGTCGCCCACGCCACCGAACGGCAAATGTGGGTTCGTCAGCTGTAAAATGTGATGTGTTCAGGAGGAAGCATGTTTTTGGTACAGAAGATTGATTCACAGAGTTCATGAGCAGTTACGTGTAGGGCGACGTCGTTGACGAGCATGCCTCCTGCCGAGACGTTTGAGACGAAATCTTGTTGCAGTTTCTTGTCCTTGGTGAAGAGGTAGGCCGCCAGTGGCTTCGCCCCGGCGTTGATGTGTGTGATGCTTTCTTCAATCTTGTCGACCTGACAACCATAGTTAAAAGGAATCCAAACAGAGTTAGGTTTAATTCTGAATACTGTCATGCAGACTTCATGCACTGTAGGAAAATCAAGGCAGGAGTACCAACCGTTATAATTGGAAGCATGGGGCCAAATATTTCCCCTGTCATAAGTTCTGTATCAAGAGGAACATCTACCAACACCGTAGGAGCTATTTTTCTGCGACATAAGAAACAAAAGTTAGCGCTCAATCAAACACCTTCCAAAACCCAACTGTGAGTTTGTGACTGAAAGTTCACGCTATAAAGAGTTCTCACAGTTGCTCCTGATCTGTCTGACCACCGAGCTGAATCTTGGTGGCAACTTCCTTGTCCTCTATCAACTTCGCTAATCGTTCGAAATGGCTAATACTCACAATACGAGACAGGTCCGCCGATTGCAACGGATCCTCCCCATAGAACCTTTCCAAGACTCTTTTCAAAGAGTCGACCTGTAGAAAGTTTATTTCGTAGATAAGTAAATGTATAGAACTTCAGTAGGCAGAAGCAATTATCTGGCTGGTAGTTATAATAGTAGTGTAGATACCAGTTCTGTAACGAAAGCTTTTGTCGTTATGATGTAATCGGGAGCAATGCATGCCTGGCCATTGTTACAGCCCCATTTACCAACAGCAATCCTCTTAGCAGCAACCTTGAAGGAAAATCTCTGTTAAGAAAACCAAAAGACTACTTTTTTTTGTAAGAGTTGACAATATTTTTAGATATCGCTTACATGCAGATCGACGTTAGAGTCAACAATAACAGGGCATTTTCCACCGAGCTCCAGAGCAACAGGGGTTAGATGCTTCGCAGCTGCTGCCAACACTACGCGGGCTACATTACCATTTCCTGCAGTTCAAATGAACACGCGCACTATTAGGAACATAACATTAATTGAAGAAGCAGAAACTATTTGACAGGTAAGAACTTAACCTGTGTAGAAGATCTTATCCCATTTTTGTTGTAAGAGTGCACCTGTTTCAGTGACACCTCCCTCCACAACTTTTATACACGAGCTATCGACGTACTCTGGTAGCAGCTTCGCGAACAATGACGATGTTGCTGGCGCAAGTTCTGATGGCTTCAGCACAACAGCATTCCCAGCAGCAATTGCTCCAATGACAGGCTCGATGGATAGCACTACAACGAAGGTGAGATTATTAGTCATCTTAATATCGAGCGATCATCCAGGAATCTAACAAGGAAAAAATACTCAATACAGAAGGGGGAAACTAATCTACAATTTTTCTAACCAAATTCAACTGGTCGAAAGCACCAGTCCCAAGATATTAAGTGTTTAGATGGTAAAATAATAACTAAAATTTTGTTTTTGGTCGCCAAAAATGTAATGGTGCCATAATTAAGACTGTCGAAACCTGCCGTCGTAATGCGCATGTGTTGAAAATAAAAATCAGGACTTGTGGCATAAGATTGCGTTAGAGCATAACTGCAGAAATCGATGTTTGTTTGACGAAAACGAAAGGTACCAACTATGAAACAGATTGGCGAAACAGATTGGCATGTAGCCAATCCTTGCGCGCGGGACACGGGAGCATATCAAACTCATGCCATAATCCTCCAGCACCATCAGGCAACAGATTTAATCAATGGTTAACTAGTGTATCCTCGTAGCCTCTCCCACACAAATTGCATGGATTAAATCCCTACTCAACTGTCTCGCTACATAGCACAGTACGTACTATGTTCAATGCCATTGACTTACAGAAAGGATAGTTCCAGGCTGATATGACGAGAACGACACCCAGGGGCTCCGGCACGATTTGAGCAGTGGATGGGAATGTAGTTATGGCAGAAGGTACCTGGAATATATATAAAAAGTAGTAAAGGTCACACATCCCATATCAGCAAAATCAATGGATTTTTATTTACAAAAAGGTGTAATCAGTAGTATGTGGAGAATGGATTTCCCTACCTTGTCGGGCTTCATCCAATTCTTGAGCCCCTTGAGGGCAAACATACACGCCCCTTTCGCCAGCGATATCTGAGTCATGAACAGACAGATGTCAACAACATGTGGTCATCAGTTACTAGATCGGCAAAAACGTGTTGTGAAGCAATCAGGCTTCTCTGTTCATTTATTTCTGTTGCTTTACAGATTGCAATCACCAAATTTGACTAGTGTGGCATTTCCTAGTCCTAGCTTGATAGTAACAGCAATGCTTCAGTAACTACAGACTGTGACTGGCCAGCTTAGGAACCCCTGCCTCGGACAAATATGATATTTCAACGAAAGCCTTTTTTCGCAAAAAGAGGAAAAAGATGAGCATGCAGTACAAACTGATGCAAGTTGCATCTGCTGCCCAAACTGAAAATTTGCAGACTTCGTCTGACCCCGGAGCAAACAAAGCGAGGGTTTTCTTGGAAGGGACGCCGCCGGCAATGGAGGAGTAATCATTTATTTATTTATTTGGCACGCAACCCTTTCCGAGAGTTGCGAGGAAAGGGACTAACACGCCTAACTTTCCCAAAGGCACCGCTGGCCGACAACCCCGCCACGGTTTCGATTAACCGAGTAGCATGATTGAGCCAATTCGGCCGAGGAGCAGGAAAGATGGTCCAAAGACAAAACGAATCTTGTGAGTTGTGAGGAGTATCTGTACAAGACGAACAATTAATGGGAAGAACTTTACTGATCCGTTGAAGATCAGATACGGAGAAAGTCAAGGCGAAGGAACTCGGGGCGACTGATCCAGCGCCGGCAAAGCTCTCATCAAATTTACTTCCATGGATTTATAAAACCGGATGCAATCACGCACGGGCACGGGGAGGAAGAGAAAATCATGCAAACAGAGCTGGAATTCCAGTCCAGTTCTTACCAACCCAAGAATCATCCTATCCTGCTGGAGTCAACTTGAAGATTCGGCACGGAGATGGAGCTGCGACATACCTCGTGGAGGTAGGCCTCCATGCGCGGCTTGGCGAGGTCGGCGTGGAGCGCGTCGCTGATGTCGTCCTCCTTCTCCTCGATCATCCTGACGAGCGCCCTGAGCTGCGCCGTCCGCCACTCGGCCGGCCGCGTCCGCCCCTCCCTGAAGCTGCCCCGCAGCTCCTCCATCACCGCCGCCGCCGACGCCGCCATGACAACAACCCGCTCCTCCTCGTTCCCTGGCTAGCTAAGCCCAAGCTGAAGCAGCAGGCGGCAATGGAGATAAGGCGAGGAACAGGGGAGGGAGGGAGAGATGGGGGTGGGAGAGAAGTGTGCACCCGACCCAGGGACGGAGATGGAGACGGGGATGGAGTTGGACCCTTCCCTATCCCTATATATACGCCCTGATTGGTTTCTTGCGTTGGTTTGAAAAACAGGATCGCCAGATTATTAGAATTGGAAGATAATAAAAGGGAGATACAACCATCAAACTGTTGATATCTTCTCCACCGGCCGGCGGGCCGATGAGATCTGTTTAGACTTTTTTCTCCATCTATACCACTATGTCTAGATATCTAATCTGTTGGTTGGAATCTTGCGGGTGACGCAGACAGGATCGCAGGAAGCCGCCGGAGGCATCGAGGCGCGGGCGACATGCTGCGAGTTTTGTTGGCTCGTATCGTATCTCGTACCCCATCTCCTTCTTTCTTTGACTACGTGCACCCAACACGAGTCGATCCACGCGGCTGAACGAGTGAATGGTGCGATATGGCGTGCAGTTTGTCTCCCATTCTTCTTTTTTTAACATCAATACCGACACAAGCGTTCTCCCATTCTGGCAAGGCTTAATCCAACATAAAAGGATTCTAAATAAAAAATTACACATAAATGAAAACAATTAATCACTCGATCGGTTGTTGCTTACGGATCAGACTAACTTAAGCAGCCATCTTGCTCTTAAAGAAACATTTGCTTACCGCAGTAGCCATTGTTTACGTATTCCAAGATACACCCAGGGCCATGAGTTGACATACTATTATCATTTTATTTGTCTTACATTTGTCTAAATAGGAATGTATCTAAACATGTTTTAGTGTTAGATACATTCATATCTAGATAAATCTAAAACGAGTATTTTGAAAAGGAGAATGTCGTTGCACGCATGTAGAAGGACATAGAGGGTCCTTTTGCCGACTCGTGGAGAGGCGCAGAGTGTGGATTAGTATGGGAAAGAGTAAAGCACATTACGATCTACCCAAATTCAGGCCACATGGCTGCATAATATCCTATTCCTGTCTTGTGTTTGTTGATATGTTGGATAGTGAGCTATAATTCCTTCCCGGAACGGGGAGGTGTTGTGTGTCTTGCTCCTACTTGCAATTTACCAAGTGTCCAATCCTTCTCTGAGGTAAATGCAGACGGGGTTGAAAGATCACCCCCCCCCCACCACCACCACCACCACCACCACCACCACCATAGTCCAGGCCCTCCTTTTATAGATTAAGGGCTTACCACAATAGATCCGTTGAGGTAGCCATTGGCAATAAAGACTCGATGAAGTGTCGTCTTCTAGTCTCAAGGAACGAACGCCTGTCTTGTCACTGTCGCTAAACTGTGTCACTTGGCCTGGGTGCGACATGTACCCTTACGGAAATACACCATGCGGTGAATATTGGGGGTGACTCAGGCCCCCTGCGTCTTGTCACTCCACTGGCACGCCTGCATCCCCACCACGTGTTGTAAAAGGCATGCGCATATAGAACTAGTACGACACGCGTGGGATGCGATGGCTTGATGTTCCGGCTTTTCAAGTGCAGGCTAGGTGGAGCAGTTGTTGCCTAATGTGGTCATTCCCGGAAGTTGGCTACCCCGGCTTGTTGTTGGGTGTCTTGGGCTTGCTTTCTCTGACACTTAGTCACTGGTTGCAGAGGATTTTGACAGATCTTGATGAAGATCTGCATACCGCCATGAAGCTTGGGCTCCTTCTTAGAGTTTTAGTCGATAATCTTGATAAAGATCTGCATGCCATCACTAGGTTATGGTAGCAGGTTTGTTGCTGGGGCGCCCTTTCAGCCGTTGGTCTTGGCTAAGAGGCTACTGTGGCTGTGCGCAGTTGGGCCCATGAACCCAAGTGTCACGGTACCGACAGAGGGAGTACAAAACTACAATAACTTGTCCAAAGATCCGCAAAACATTAACATGTCTATGGTGGTTACTGAAACTGAGTGGAATTTTGCAAACTACACACATGAACTCAAAAAAATGTGTTTGTATGTTTTCAAGAATTATAAAAAGTCATGAAAAAAGTAGAAGATGGAAATGTGTGAATTTGTACATGCCGCACACTCAACTGAATCTATCTTATTGTTAATGTGGCTTTCTACCTAGTCTCTTTCTTTGACTTTTGACATCAACAGTGACCTTACCATCAATGTCTTTTACTACTCCCTCTAATTATTATAATTTTTTGTGGGGTAAAATGATTGTAATATTTAAGAGATTATGGCATTACAATTCTTTTAAATAGGTTCTAATAGTTCATCGGGGCAAGATCCTATGCAAACTTACATAGTATCCGAGGGGCGAGAATAACTGTGCTACGGGAGCACTTCGCATTAGGTGCTCCCATATGACCTTGGCCATCGATCTGAGATCGAATGGGCAGCATCACAGGAGGTGGACCAAAGTGTCATTTTAGGAA
>NC_041386.1:517803136-517814059 GCF_002162155.2 Triticum dicoccoides
GGAGGGGGGGGGGGGGTTCTGCAAACCATTCGTGCTGGATTTGTCTTTTTTTGTTTCTCAATGTGTATTTCGAATTTTGATTTGAAATTTTTAGGAGTAGCAAATTCATTTGATGCCAACATACACAATTCTTTTGGGATTTTTTGAAACATTTAAATGCGCATTTTGAAAATTGGGACCACCTAATGTGAGGTGTGTTGGGGAACGTAGTAATTTCAAAAAAAATCCTACGCACACACATAGAATCATGGTGATGCATAGCAACGAGAGGGGAGAGTGTGTCTACGTACCCTCGTAGATCGAAAGCGGAAGCGTTAGCACGACGCGGTTGATGTAGTCGAACGTCCTCATGATCCGACCGATCCAAGTACCGAACGCACGGCACCTCCGAGTTCAGCACACGTTCAGCTCGATGACGTCCCACAAACTCCGATCCAGCAGAGCTTCACGGGAGAGTTTCGTCAGCACGACGACGTGATGACGGTGATGATGTTGCTACCGACGCAGGGCTTCTCCTAAGCACCGCTACGGTATGATCGAGGTGGATTATGATGGAGGGGGGCACCGCACACGGCTAAGGGATCAATGATCAACTTGTGTGTTCAAGGATGTCCCCCTGCCCCCGTATATAAAGGAGCAAGGGGGGAGGCCAGCCGGCCCTGTAGGGCGCGCCAGGAGGAGGAGTCCTTCTCCTAGTAGGAGTAGGACTCCCTTTCCTACTCCTACTAGGAGGAGGAAAGGAAGCGGGAAGGGGGGAAGAAGGAGAGTGAGGAAAAGGAGGAAAGGGGGGCCGGCCCCCAAGTCCAATTCGGTTTGGGCTAGGGGGGCCGCGCGCCCTACCTCCTCTCTTCCACCACTTGGCCCATTGAGGCCCAATACTTCTTCCCGTATTCCCATAACTCCCCGGTACTCCGAAAAATACCTGAATCATTTGGAACCTTTTCGATGTCTGAATATAGTCGTCCAATATATCGATTTTTACGTCTCGACCATTTCGAGACTCCTCGTCATATCCCCGATCTCATCCGGGACTCTGAACTACCTTCGGTACATCAAATCACATAAACTCATAATACCAATCGTCACCGAACGTTAAGCGTGCGGACCCTACGGGTTCGAGAACTATGTAGACATGACCGAGACTCATTTCCGGTCAATGAACAATAGCGGAACCTGGATGCTCATATTGGCTCATACATATTCTACGAAGATCTTTATCAGTCAAACCGCATAACAACATACATTGTTCCATTTGTCATCGGTATGTTACTTGCCCGAGATTCGATCGTTGGTATCTCAATACCTAGTTCAATCTCGTTACCAGCAAGTCTCTTTACTCGTTTCGTAATGCATCATCCCGCAACTAACTCATTAGTCACATTGCTTGCAAGGCTTATAGTGATGTGCATTACCGAGAGGGCCCAGAGATACCTCTCCGACAATCGGAGTGACAAATCCTAATCTCAATCTATGCCAACTCAACAAGTACCATCGGAGACACCTGTAGAGCACCTTTATAATAACCCAGTTATGTTGTGACATTTGGTAGCACACAAAGTGTTCCTCCGGTATTCGGGGGTTGCATAATCTCATAGTCAGAGGAACATGTATAAGTCATGAAAAAAGTAGTAGCAATAAACTAAACGATCATCGTGCTAAGCTAACAGAATGGGTCAAGTCAATCACATCATTCTCTAATGATGTGATCCCGTTAATCAAATGACAACTCATGTATATGGCTAGGAAACTTAACCATCTTTGATTCAACGAGCTAGTCAAGTAGAGGCATACTAGTGATACTTTGTTTGTCTATGTATTCACACACGTTTGGGTGTTAATCACATAGCGATGTGAACTAGATTATTGACTCTAGTAACCCCTTTGGGTATTAGTCAGATGGAGATGTGAGCTAATCACATAAAAATGTGAACTAGATTATTGACTCTAGTGCAAGTGGGAGACTGAAGGTAATATGCCATAGAGGCAATAAAAAGTTATTATTTATTTCCTTATATCATGATAAATGTTTATTATTCATGCTAGAATTGTATTAACCGGAAACATAATACATGTGTGAATGCATAGACAAACAGAATGTCACTAGTATGCCTCTACTTGACTAGCTCGTTGATCGAAGATGGTTATGTTTCCTAACCATAGACATGAGTTGTCATTTGATTAACGGGATCACATCATTAGGAGAATGATGTGATTGACTTGACCCATTCCTTTAGCTTAGCACTTGATTGTTTAGTTTGTTGCTATTGCTTTCTTCATGACTTATACATGTTCCTATGACTATGAGATTATGCAACTCCCGTTTACCGGAGGAACACTTTGTGTGCTACCAAATGTCACAACGTAACTGGGTGATTATAAAGGTGCTCTACAGGTGTCTTCGAAGGTACTTGTTGGGTTGGCGTATTTCGAGATTAGGATTTGTCACTCCGATTGTCGGAGAGGTATCTCTGGGCCCACTCGGTAATGCACATCACTTAAGCCTTGCAAGCATTGCAACTAATGAGTTAGTTGTGGGATGATGTATTACGGAACGAGTAAAGAGACTTGCCGGTAACGAGACTGAACTAGGTATTGAGATACCGACGATCGAATCTCGGGAAAGTAACATACCGATGACAAAGGGAACAATGTATGTTGTTATGCGGTTTGACCGATAAAGATCTTCGTAGAATATGTGGGAGCCAATATGAGCATCCAGGTTCCGCTATTGGTTATTGACCGGAGACGTTTCTTGGTCATGTCTACATAGTTCTCGAACCCGTAGGGTCCGCATGCTTAACGTTTCGATGATAGTTATATTATGAGTTTATATGTTTTGATGTACCGAAGATTGTTTGCAGTCCCGGATGTGATCACGGACATGACGAGGAGTCTCGAAATGGTTGAGACATGAAGATTGATATATTGGAAGCATATGTTTGGATATCGGAAGTGTTCTGGGTGAAATCGGGATTTTACCGGAGTACCGAGGGGTTACCAGAATCCCCCGGGGGATAATGGGCCATAGTGGGCCTTAGTGGAGAAGAGGAGAGGCGGCCAGGGCAAGGGCCGCGCGCCCCTCCCCCTAGTCTGAATAGGACAAGGAGAGGGGCGGCGCCCCCCCCCCTTTCCTTCATCTCCTCCACCTCTTTCCCCATCTTCTCCTAATCCAACAAGGAAAAGGGAGGGAGTCCTACTCCCGGTAGGAGTAGGACTCCTCCTGGTGCGCCCCTCCTGGCCGGCCGCACCTCCCCGCTTGCTCCTTTATATACGGGAGCAGCAGGGCACCCTAGAGACAACAATTGATCGTTTGATCTTTTAGCGGTGTGCGGTGCCCCCCTCCACCATAGTTCACCTCGATAATACTGTAGCGGTGCTTAGGTGAAGCCCTGCATCGGTAGAACATCATCTTCGTCACCACGCCGTCGTGCTGACGAAACTCTCCCTCAAGACTCGACTGGATCGAAGTTCGAGGGACGTCATCGGGCTGAACGTGTGCTGAACTCGGAGGTGCCGTACGTTCGGTACTTGATCGGTCGGATCGTGAAGACGTACGACTACATCAACCGCGTTGTGCTAACGCTTCCGCTTTCGGTCTACGAGGGTACGTGGACAACACTCTCCCCTCTCGTTGCTATGCATCACCATGATCTTGCATGTGCGTAGGAATTTTTTTGAAATTACTACGTTCCCCAACACGCACGTGTTCCCACCCGGCTCGGGCTGCCCGCATTCATGCCACTATAGAGGGCGCCGCTCCACATTGAAGACGACTCAGGGTGGACGCGACCTCTCATTGCCTCCGCCATTAAAGCGGCACGCCAGCCGAGGACGCCGCCTGTGATGCGTCTCAGGTGTCCGCGTCTATTCAATGCCAGAGACGAATGACTGGACGGGCGGGGCGGATATCTGCCATGCCCATCCAATTACCATGTTCGTCCATATGCCGCCATTAAGCAGGCTCACCGGCCGAGAAGCCCACTCCGGCGCCGCGCATTAACGCACCCGGACACCTCCTCGCCGGAATCTGCTATTTAAAGGCGGCCACACCTGGCTAACTCCACACCACAACATAGGACACTCCCCATCCTGGAGCAGCACCAGCTTGCAGAGAGCCAGAGCTACGGTGAGCGTGCGAGCGAGGAGGCCGTGCCGAACCCCAACTTCGTCGTGGAGTAGCTTGCCATCTACGATGTTGTCCACTGTTAGGACCGAGAGTATATCGACCAGAGGGGGTGGATGGGAGATTCAAAATTTCTTTCGAAAGTTTTGAACTGATCCCAAACACAGCATCGAAAATAAGGTTCGGTGGATAAGAACTCACTCAAGCATACTATCGAGGGACAAAATCTTCGAGGTAAGATGCAATAATGGTTCAAGCATAATATACGATGGGCTTGATGATAATGATGGTAATGCAATATGCCAATAGGTATACTATCATGACAGAGAGCTAGAACTGAACTGCGATGAATAACTGTGATAAACAACTACGAGGAGGTAAACAATCACAACACAGATGATGATGAGAACTAAGATAGTATAACAGAATGAATATGGTACAACATTGAGAGCGTCGAACAATAACTGATGGAGATAGTATAACAGTTTATGCTTCCAATCAAATGTATGGAGCATTAGAGCATCTCCAATAGCCGTGCTATATAAGCGCCGCGCTGAAAAAATAGTGCCTTTTGTGCGCGCGCTACCGCTCCGGGCGCTCCAGCGGAGGCGCAAAAACCGCGCGCGCGGCATATCTAATTCAGCGTGCTGGTCGAAACGCCATCGCACATCGTTTATTTACTACGCCCACTCCCACACGCTAGACACTCGAGCGCTCGCTCGCAACTACACCTACCCCATCCAGCCGCTAGCGCCGCCGCCGCCCGCGCCACCCTATTTCTTCCGGCGACTGATCCGGCGCTTCATCGGCCTATCTCCGCACCGCCGCGGCTTCCTCTGTCTGCCTCTAGTCACCGCCGCCCCTCGCGCACAGCAGTCCTCCGACGAACAGCGCCCGGTCGCCCACTGCCTCTCGGCGCCCGCAAGGTGTTCGACAAAACGCCCGCAAGGTATGTATTGCTTCAACTTCACATTTTTTTACATGAATTTGGTGCATGTTGTTTGTAGTTTTTATAGCCTAGTTTAAAATGAACATTGTAGATGAGTTCGTCATATGATTCTTCCGAAAAAGAATTTGATATGGAAGAGGAGGAGGATCTTGCAATGATCCTAGCTATGCACATCAATAAAAAACCGAAGCACGATGGTTCAGTTATGGGTCGGTAGAAAATTTGGAGGGATAGGATCGATACCCACAATAGATTGATGAGACACTATTTTGTGGAGAATCCCACATACCCCGAGTCGTACTTTCGTCGCCGGTTTAGGATGAGCACCGAGTTGTTCAGGCGCATTGCAGAGAAACTAGCGAGCCATGACCGGGTTTTTCAGCAAAGGAGGAATGCCGCCAGAGAGCTCGGGCATAGCACCTTTCAAAAGGTGACAGCCGCTTTGCATATGTTGGCATACGGTATCCCCGCTGATCTAGTTGATGATCACTTGGCTATGGGTGAGAGTCAAGCCACTATGTGTGTCAAGCGCTTCGCAGTCGGAATTGTGCAAGTGTTTGGCCAGGAGTATTTGAGATCTCCCAATGATGAAGACGCCGGAAGGCTATTGGAGATGATCAAAGCTCGCGGCTTCCCAGGTATGCTTGACTCAATAGATTGCATGCATTGGAGTTGGAAGAATTGTCCTAAGGCATGGCATGGGCAATTCCACGGCCAAAAAAGGGTTCCATTATAATCCTTGAAGCGGTGGCCGATCAAGAGATTTGGATTTGGCATGCTTTTTTTGGAATGCCTAGATCTTTGAATGACATCAACGTTGTCAACCGATCACCATTGATGAATAAGATTGCAAATGGTGAACTGTCACCGATGCAGTTTGTAGCAAATGGTCGTACATATAACTATGGCTACTACCTTGCGGATGGCATGTACCCAAAGTGGCAAACATTTGTGAAGCCGTTGAAAAAAATGGAAGGTAAGAAAAATATTGATTTCCACAATGCTCAGACGGCGGCTAGAAAAGATCTGGAGAGAGCTTTTGAGATTTTTCAAGCCCAATTTGCTATTATGAGAGGACCGGCCAGATTTTGGGATCAAAAGATGCTTTGGTACATCATGCACGCTTGTGTGATCATGCACAATATGATCATCGAGAATGAGCGTGGCCAAGATGTAGACTACTCTCACTATGAGCTCTTGGGACATCCTGTGCGAGTGTGGCGGAGGGCTGATAGGGTGGCCCGTTTTGTTGCCTCCTATCATGCCATTCGACGCCCTGAAACGCATGATAATCTTTAAAAGGATCTCATTGAGTGGTGGACTTGGAATGGCCGACAAAGAGCATGATTTGTGCGTTTGATATTGTATTGTTGAACTATTTGTTGTATTGAAAGATAAAGTATTTATTTGAGTTGTAATAATGAAATTGAACTATCTATTGTTGATTTATTTTGTTTGCGTTTGATCTTCTTGTTTGTGTTTGAAGCGCATATGTTGTTTGTGCAAGAGTGCGCGCTGCATTTTAACGCACCTGCTAGAGTTACGCGCGCGCGCTAAAACTTACAACAGTCGTTGGAGCTAGCGCTCCCCGCAGCGCCAAAACAGACGATCAGCACGCTGGAAACACATTTTTAACGCGCCACGCGTTGGTCGGCTGTTGGAGATACTATTATAAAATTACAATTTGATAGTTTGAGGTGACTCGGGTCCAAACCATTTCTTCCCGGTTCGCCATTTCAATGATTATAAATCCCACTTTAACTCTCAAAGTTCACAACTGACAATGAGTAACGTAACCCATTTGAAAAAACTTAGCAACGTAGGGTGGTGTCTTAACAAATCTCCCCTCAGAGTGCCGTGGAATTCACGATTTGACTATTTTTGTATGAATATTGATAGGGAAACGATTATGCGCGGTGCGTCGATCGAACTTTCGGCCGGTTCGCACGCACGCTGGCAAATGCGCATACGTAGAACCAGCCGAACCGTTTGGGCGGGTTCGCGGGCGCCTAGCGTCACCCATGTTGATAACTGGGTTTTCGCCGTTAGGTGAGAAGAATCCATGGAGTCAGGGACGGAGCCAGGAATTTTATATAAGGGGGGCGAGTTCCACACTTGAATTTTTACAGACTAATGAGCAGCAATAAAACATTTAGACCATGAAAAAGGCTTACACTGAAATCATGTTTTCATTGATGTAAATACTAGAAGAAGACTACCAAATTGCCCATCTTTGACAAGGCAGATCAGTTTTTTAATTTAATATAGCAAAATTAGGTACACTGTATTACCTATATTGATTCTAATCCAATTTTCATGTGCATTAACCAAGGATCATTCATGTTAGACAATTTGTTTGAGAGATTTGAAGTTGAAGTTGATGAGAGAGGTCGTACCATCGAGCATAGAAGACGTCATGTTCACATAGCTGAAAGCATGAAGCCATGAACCAATTGGCTCGGAAATTTTATGAATTGATCGAGCTATCTTCCTCTTCAAGTCTACACAAACACAATTAGACAATCTAGAAAATTGTAATTAGTTCTCAAAGTCTATCGTTCTACCTCTCTAAGGCACAAACTAATCTAATCCTGAAATAAACTAACCTTTTTTCCTCATCCGAGCAGCCGGCCAATGCACATGTGAATCAGTGCGGCAGCGCTTCCCGGTCGCCTTCCCTTCTCGACGGTAGCCGATCTACAAGGCGGCCGGCTGCAGCGAGCAGGTGTTTCGGATCGCAAGAACTAGCAGATCAAAAACAAAGCGATTAGAGGAGATAGAACTACCGTGAGATCGCAAGAACTAGCAGATCGTCTAATTGTGTTTGTGTAGTACGTGCGTCTTGAGCCAGGGCCCTTCTCTTTCATTGTGGGCTTTTTATTTATTCCTTCTACTGATATTTGGGCCTTCTCTCCCACGGATTACTACTAATTGCATAGTATAAGTCGTTCATGGGCTTTGAGCCTTTGACTATGGGAGCCACAGGGGGGGCGAGACAAGCCACAAATCGTCTACGTACCCAAAAAAAGCTGCTATACCTAATCGCTATCAAGGGGCGCCGTGATCGATAGGGGGGGTCTCGCCCCCCCTCGTCCCCCCTTGAAATCGTCCCTGCATGGAGTATCCATCGCAGCAGCATCGCCCAGCCGGTCATTGTCTGGAAGCAGCCCCCGTGACGGAGGGCGCGCATCACATGCATCGCGCGCGCGTGCGCCTACGTATGCATGCCTATCGCCAGAGCGGCAGGGAGGGATGGGCCGATCGATCTCCTTCTTCGTTTGGTGATCCGTCTGATTCCCCTTTCTCGACCGATGGATCTGTCAGCACAGGCACAGCAGCGCGCTCCGAGTGCGCATGGGCCCCCGCTCCCTCGATCATGGATGGCCCACCGCGCCTGAGACGCTTTATCTGTTATTATTATTATTTTCTATAATTTTTTGAGCCAAAGACCGACGCTCGCACGGCAACACGAATGTGCAGACCAAGTATAGTACACAAAAAAATACCAAAAAAACGCGAGACATGCGGCCTTGGCGGGTACACGCAAACAGAAATCACGGGGTTTATGTTCGCCGTGCCGTTGAAAGCAACAAGTTTCTGCCGTCTGTTGCGTGCAACAGTGCGTGCACTCGCCGGATTAGTTAACAAACCGAGCTGGATTTCCTTCTCGCCTCGATCGCGATTTATCAGAGAGAGAGAGAGGATGAGGACGCGTCACGTGTACACGGCAACTTAAAATTTGGTTGGAGCTGGCGTGCCAGTTTCACCTGCATGGCACCATCCGGCGTTCATGTGTCGGCCGGCTTCTAGAACCAGAGCCAGACGGAGTAAATGAAGCCCCTGTGAGTGGAGTCCCAGGTGAATGAAGCTCCGGCCGTTGGCCCGTTCTCTCCAGGCCGGCGGGACAGCAGACCCGCTGCGGACGCATCGCAGTGATAAATGAAGCCCCCGTGCCGTACGCCTCGCGCTCTCTCTCTCTCTCGGGCCGGCTCGGATGCGTGGGTCCTGCTGCTGGACCAGTGGTAGTGCTCCGTGAGTGTGATCGGGCCTGCTTCTCGTCCGGCAGGTCGGCTGGGCAGCGGTTGCGCGCGCATGTGGGCGTCGCCTCCGCCATGAGATTCGCATCGTACGTGCCGTGCACTGGCGTGGGCGAGGTGCCAGAGCAGTGGGTCCAGGGTTTGGTAGGTGTTTGCTTTTTTTTTTCTTAGGGGATGACAGGTTTTTTTTTTAGCAGAAGAGGTGTTTGCTCAGTGTGGGACTGGACTGACTTGCACTTGCCCAACCATGCGCCTGCATGACCGCGCTCAGGCCTAAAACACCACAGATTTGTGCTTCTTGTGCAAGCACGGATTCTTTTGCAACATTCCTTCTTGCGGGCCAGTGGGTTGTGCCGCGGCAGAGCCATTGGTGTATCTGTGGCGGCAACGAGTTAGTGGAATGTAATTTTTATTATTTCTAGTGTTCGTTGTACTATCATGATTGAAAATAAATAGATTGAAAGTTTTTTCAAAAAAAAAACGAGTTAGTGGGATGAGAGTGACTTGCCGTCGCTAGCCACTTGGGATTTTATAGCAAAGGATTAGGTTTTTTTACTGTAGTCCAATCCGTCTCGCCACGCTTGGGAGGCAAGCCTCAGCGAGCGCGCGAGAATGGAGGCGCTGATGCAGAATCGGCCCCTCCCGGAGCTGACATGTGGCAATTGATGACAAGTGTGTGAACGCTATCACACATCGTGCGCGTACTATCACACATAGTTTGTTCAGTCCAATCGTGTTCGAAGTGATAAATCATTGTACATATTTTGTTTAATATAACAGTGTGCAGGACATCGTAAACACGCCACTTAAACCAGACATGCCCATAGCACACTATTGATTTATGCAAATCAGAGCACATTATCGCACACTGTTCACCTTAGCATAACATTACAAAACAGTAAAATTGAGCTAGCTACGAGCCTCCACAGCGCTTCGACGTTGCTGGCCGTCCGGTGCATCCATCGTACGTTCTATGGGCGTCTTCATTTGCCTTTTGGGCCACTGCTCTACAGAACTAGCTAGGCCGACTGTGGTTTATCTGTCCAGGGTCTCGCATACGGCCCCTGCACTCAGTGGCAGACCTACCATTGGGGCGAGCAGGGGCGGCCGCCCCGGCTCTCCTGGTGCTGAGCAGGGTACCCCAGTTCAGCCCCTTTCTGTTTTAGTCGAAGGGGAGCAGCGCCATTGACGATGAGATCTGTTTCTATCGAACTGTTATATTCTTGAGGAAGAAGAAAGAAAAGATAGGCCTAGACGGCTAGACTTTATGGGCTTTAATTAGCTGTGGAAGGCTCGTTTTTCATTTTCCAGGAACCGACACACCACGTACACCACGCGGACGAGGCTGTAGCCTGCCTGGTGAATTGTTTGATTCAGTAGTATTCAATTTCCCCTAAAAAGCACTGTTCGATTGGAGAAAAATTCCCACACTGCCTCCCAAATTCCAATCCCTAGCTCACGTTCACTACCATGTTAGTAGGCAATGAGATTTAGATACATTTTTTTTCCTTTTTACATGTTGTAGGTTTTGCTTGAAGTTTTGGGTCAATGTTACAGCCAATGAGTGTTCAGGCAACGAGAGACCATGTTAGTAGTTTATAAGATGTTTTTCTATATAATTCTCCATGTTCTTAGTAGTTAAATCATATCCATATTGAAACCGAATCTTTCAAGGCCATTTTTTGTGTTGAAAACACTTGTATTTGTGCATTAATTTTTTTGTCCTAACATGTTCGCCCCGGCTAACTTGAATTTCTGGGTCCGCCACTGCCTGCACTGGTTTGAGTGGCCCGTTTAAACGTCTATTCTCACCC
>NC_041386.1:517814306-517817433 GCF_002162155.2 Triticum dicoccoides
CCCAGCACCCACGAAGCCATGTCCTTTCCTCTCTTCTCTTCTCATCCACCATCGTCGTCGTCGTTCGCCTCACGTCTGCCATCCCCGTGACCGGCGAGCACCGAAGATGAAGTAAGGCAGCGAGCGACAAATGTGACTGGGCGAGGAGATGTGGCTGCCCGTAAGGGCATGTCATAGAGGTCACCATGATCAGTGGGGTGGAGGATGCGATGTGACGCTATTCTGGTGGGTACCCCGTGGTCCTATTTCGTTGCACAATTTCGCAGCCAGTGCGGGAGGGCAGTGACGCTAAGCATTGGTGTGACGGAGTGGTTTCTCATCGAGTATGACTAGAGCTTACGTAGATTGACTCGTGCCGAGTGCGTGTTGATCCACCCCATCATTTTCATCTCAGGAGGACGCGAGCTCGTCCGAGTGGTGGGGCATCAGGACAGATCAATTGGTGAGAACATCTTTAGGTTTTCTGAACTTGGTTTAGGAATTTATTAATAATTTTCACTTCGATTGATAAACAACTACTCCCTTCGTAAACTAATATAAGAGCGTTTAGATCACTAAAGTAGTGATCTAAACACTTTTATATTAGTTTACAGAGGGAGTAGTTACATGACAGATTGACAGACCAATTGGCAAACGATAAGCGGAGACTCCATCGACTTCTCAGTGATGCTGGGACAGGAGGAAGGGAATAACATGGGTAACTCGAATGGGAAAAGTCTATGGTGCCACTGTCCTACTGCTCATGTCTTAGTTTGCAGATCGACACACCAGTACCCACACCGCTTCCTGTGTCTGGTCATACTTTCTGCAGAATGAATTTTCTTAAGAAGATTGGTACTTAGAACATGTACCAAATGCAAGGAACACTTAGAAAGTGGGTTACAAGAGCTGAAGCTCATTGCAAAGAATTTCTAGGCACTATTTTCCTCTACTTCTCCATCAATCTACATGAAACAAGCCCACCCCTAATAAGTGTATACCTCAATCATTGCTAGAAGTTATGGAGGAGGTTGGAAAATAGGATGTTGTTTTTGATGGCCATAGGAATTATAGAAACATCAGTAGAAAATGTATGTGTAAATAAACCAATCTTGGGGTCTTTGATCAAATGGGAAATGCGGGGCAAAGACCATTCGCCCCTTACCATGTTATCTTTCACTACTTTGATTAAATCATGTCACTGTTCAGGCAAATTAATCATAACACAATGATTCAACTTGGAGGTGGTGTTAGTTAACAATTAGGTGTGTTCGCTTAGGTAAGTAAGGTTAAATCTTGCCTTGTGCACTTTCTTCTAAAACTCTTGAATGGAAGTGAGGATTGGATTTTGCGCTTCATGCCAACCCAATGGACCATTTACTGTCAATATTGAGCAAGTAGCCTGAAACAACGACAGTAAAATATATGTTCTCTTTCTATGCTATGTGATACTGGTTTTTATGTGAAAGCGCTAGAATCTCACTATTCTATAATTGTCATGGTATATAGACGTACATGGAGCATCGATATTTTGTCCACAAACCCCATTGAACATTGAATTTGTGCAATCTGCCACCTAAACCTTTGAATGCACCCAGGAATTCGAACAAGTATTTAGTTTTAGACCATTTAAATTTCATTGTCACTTGTTCTTCTCTTAAGACGAACGGGCGCAGCAACGCGCGCCTTCATGTTCTAGTGTGTGATGAATCAACAATTAGTCATTGATGGTGAGAGGGGCCGCTTAATAATATTTATCTGCATTAGTGGATTAGTATCATACACGTGATACTAGTCTATGATATCATATCTCAACGCACGGTATCATATATTGACATCATACACCCAGTATCACACTGTTCACCTTAGCATAACATGTGTGATGAATCAACAATCGGCCATTGGTGGTGGGAGGGGCCGCTTAATAATATCTATCTACACTAGTGGACTAGTATTATACACCTGATACTAGTCTATAATATCATATCTCAACGCACAGTATCATACATTGACATCAGATAGTATTGTATGACATTACTTCCCCAGCACACAATATCATACTACTATTTCATTCATTCATCTATAGAATACTGATATAAAATTGTGGCTATCGTCTACTTATTATTAAATTTTCATGTTTGACACATTACAATATTGTATTATAACATGATACTAGAATCTTCTCTTATATTCTTAATTGCGGTGCTAATATTTTAGTTAGTCAGCATCACGTACTCTCATGATACTTGCAAATTTCTGAGCACAAAAAAGGTCTCCGCTTGCAACTTTTTGGATAGTCGTTTGATTTCGAATCAGGCTGCAGCTGGCCCAAAATTAGCACTATCACACTAGTAGAAAATAGAGCTTTGGTCCAAACTCAATCTACACATTAGTCCCGGTTGTATTACAAACCGGGACTAATGTGAGCATTATTCTCGGTTCGAGCGGCTAGGGCGCCGGGCAGGCATTAGTCCCGGTTCAAATGGGACCTTTAGTCCCGGTTTGAGCCACGAACCGGGACTAAAGGGGTTTTGAAATTTGTTTTTTGTTTTCCATTTGTTTTTTGTGTTTAGTTTCTGTTTTAAATTACTTATATCTCTTAGGATATTTGATGTTTTTGAGTGATTCTTTTTGCATTAGATTCAAAATTTTGTCTAGTTTCTGTTTGTGTCATTAGTTTTCAAATTTTGGAAATAGTTTTAAATTTAATTCTTTTTTCTCCTAGTCACATCTTAGATTGTTGTCACAGTAAGATTTATTTGGTTATTTTTAGAATAATTTATATTACGATTTTAATTAAAACAGTGTTGTTTTGCTTATATAGTTGTTTTAGTCCTCTAATTGTTGTTTTTATTATTTTAGTTAGTTCTTTCTGTAGATTTTAACATGTTGTAGTATGCTTCTGTTAGACAACAGTAGATAAATTTTTATAATTAATTAATATTAATTTTGCTAAAGTTTTGTATTAATAGTTGTTTAGCCTTTAATAATAGTTGATAGAATTAGTTTGCTATATTAAAAGTAATTCTTTTTGCCACTTTAATAGAACGTGACTCTAGCTTGGTTAACCTTAGTTGTGACTCTGGCTGGGACAGTGCTAGCAGATGTAGTCAACGGTAGGATAGGATGGACACCATGTTGTAGTATG
>NC_041386.1:517817614-517857414 GCF_002162155.2 Triticum dicoccoides
ATCGCCATTTCAGTTTTGAAAAAAAGAAAATGATAAAAACTTCAAAAAAATAAAATCCTTCGAGATGTAGTTATGTTACTACATCTACTAGTCAGGAAAATTAAAAAGCATAAATTTCGACATGTTTTGCAAAAAAGTGTTATGAAAAAGTAAAACGGTATAACTTTTGCATACGATGTCGAAAAAAATGTATAATATATCAAAATGTTCAGCATAAAAATCCGGTTCCGATTTCGACGGCCGTAGGCCGTTTTGCAATTTTTTTAGAATTCTCAAATTCTGAAAGGAAAAAAGTTATTCTCAAATTTAAGTTTTTCTTTTGAATTTTTGGTCAAACTGTGGTCGAACTATGGTCAAACTACTTATTCAAGAAATATTAATGTTACTAATTAATTATTGTTTTTTAGAATAATAGTTTCAAACTCAAACAGTGCTTCATGCTCAAGTTCAACTCCTAAGGGTTAATATGATTGACAACTTACTATTGTCAGGAAAACAACAAGTGCTGACTTGGAAACTGGGGAGGATAGAACTCGGAATTTAAGCGTGTTTAGACTGGGGTAGTGAGAGGATGGGTGACCAGCCGGGAAGTTAGACGATTTGAAATGAGTGGTACATACTTGAGCAGTGATGAGGGGTGATTATAGATTAAATTATCAAATAATTTAGAAATTTGAAATCGGAAAAAAAATCCCAACCGGGACTAAAGGTGGAGCTTTAGAAACCAGCCACGTGGAGCTCCTTTAGTCCTGGTTCGTAAGCAAACCGGGATAAAGGTTTTGGGCTTTAGTCCCGGTTCCAGAACTGGGACTAAAGGCCCGTTTTCTACTAGTGTCAGTGAGTTCTTCTAAAAAGAACACTATCAGTGAGTTTTCTGGTTCTTCTCCATCAGTGAGTTGGAATGGTAGCATTTCAACATCCTCCGGTAGAATATCTTTAAGGGACAAGACCACAGGCTTGGCAAACTTGGCAAATAATTCCTTGTTGATATGTTTGTAGTGGAGGATTAATTAGGCCAAGCGCGTCTATTTCTTGCTTACCGCGAGTATTACCGAGTCATCGCTCGTTAACACTATAATAGGCCCGGCCCAATAAAGCTACGTAGTCTACCTGCGCGGCAAGCATGTCATAGTAAGGGAGCTAAATACGAGAATTCTCAATGTACCAGGGAATGACAGAATTCAAAATTTCATAGTTTTCCAACTAAACTTTCAAATCACGATCTCTTTAAATCACAAAAATGGTTACAACTAGATATTCATTACACCACTTACATGTGGAACAAATTAAATAGTTTAATGTTCATATATCAAAAAGATGTTCACACATATAAAACTAAATGTTCATGTGGTTTTGCACATTGTTATTCATATGACAAATAAGTATTCACTTGCTGTGAAAAATCCACCTATATAATACCAAATGATCTTGTTTGAGAAACCATTCTTTTGTTTTTATTAAATATTCATTAATTTATGAGGTAAGTTGCATTTCTTTGTAATATAAAAGGGTGACCTGAAAGTACAAATGAAAATACTGAAAAGGAAAACAAAGAAGGGTAATATGAAAACCAAAACAGAAAAACCAAACTTACTTCAACCCGTCAAAGCTGGCTGTGACCATCCCTACATAAAATCATTGAAAATCGACATATTGGGCCGGCCCGTGCTCAAAGCTACGTTAGCAAGCGATAGGTATGACTAAACTTCTCGGATTAGGCCTAGGTTAGGCTTAGGGGCTATATCTCGCTTATTACGAGATGAAGCCCTACCTGGGCGTACCTATGTCTGCATTATAACGAGAAATAGGATGAGCACGGATTTATGCCCAACTAACCAATCAAGGTTGGTGCAATGGTGGACGGCGGCCAGAAAACGAATCATTAAGCGAACTCGGAAAGGCTTTCACACGTTCGTGATGCTGGTTTGCTGGACTCGCTGGAAGCAAAGAAACGTTAGGGTGTTCGGCTCGAGCCCGATCAAGAATGAGTGGGATACGACTGATATGATCCTCGACGATATGAGGACTTGGGCTAAAGCAGCAGCATTTGGAGACCAATTAGTATTAGAGTACTGCGTAGAGTGTTGGAGTGGCGTGGAGGCTAAGTTAGGGTCAATTTGTGATACTTAGCTAGTGTATATGTAATCTTTTGTACATACTCCTTTTATAAAGCTAAGGTACGCTTTTAACGTACTCTCAGAAAAAAAAAGCAGCTTTGCGAGGGCGAGCGTGAGACTTGCCTGGCCCAGCGCGTGGGAAGCCAGAATTTCATTTTTTCTGTTTTCTTTTCATGTTTTTTGTTTTTCTTTTTTGCTTTCTTTTTTACTTTTCTTTACACTTCCAAATATGTTGCATACCTAAATATATTACAAAAGGCACTTTACATTAAACATTTGAAAATCACCCCTAATAATAAAGCACGGAGTGCTTCTGCCCGTACGTCAAAACGTTGCACACAGAAAAATTCGGACTGGGCCGAACCATTCAGAATATCTAATACTACGCCCAGCGCACAGAAAAAGACACACCTTACCTGGGCCGACCTATATATGGGTGATCAATTTTTTATTTTTTATTTTTATTTTCCGTCATTGCTTTTTTTATTTGAAATAATTTGTGAATTTAAAAAGGTTTCCAAAATTTAAAACCGTGAATTTTAAATTAATATTTAATAAATCATAAATGTTTGCGGCTTTAGAAATTGTTTGTGAATTTTCAAAATATTAGCAAATTTTCTAATAAATGTCCGGAAAATAAACATACATTAATGAGTTTTTCTAAAAAAGTTCATGTATTTAAAAATGTTTTAAAATTTCACAAAATTTCGTCAATTCAAAAAATATTCATGTATTAGAAAATAGCATAAAATAAAACTGTTCATAAATTCAAATATATGGTTTTTGATTCACAAAATATACGCGGATTCAAAAATGTTCACTAATTTAGAAAATTATTTTATCAAATCCCCAAAAAATGTTAGCCGATTCTAGAAATGTTCGCAGATTAAACAAAATGTTTGCATATAATATGTTCATGAATTCAGAAAACGTTCTTGATTTTACAAAATCTTCGTGAATTTTAAAAAGTTCACAATTTCAAATATGCTCATGAGTTTAAGAAAATGTTCATGATTTCTAAAAATTGTTCATGTTTTGACAAAAATGAGAGTGATAGTGTATATCGATGATGTAGTAAGATGTGATCATTGCCATTCAAAATTATGATTTTTTTTCTCTCATTGGAATGCACGGACATGTTTACTATATTAATAAAATATGCATTGCTTCTGCCCGTTCACCAGCAACATTTTTTACAGAAGACCCCCTTTGTTTTCAGGTAATTAACCCGCTATATCAGTTAAGTGAGAAAACGAACCCTTTTTACTGTTTTATAGAAAACCCCCTTCTTTTTCTGATAAATAACCCGCACTCCCAGAAAACGTATCGTTTTTGCCTTTTTTCTATAATTAACCCGCATTCCATCTAGAACAAATAATACTTTATCAAAATACATCTTTTAAACCCTAACTCCAATATTAACATGTTATATATTAAATTTGATTAGAAAAATATGTAGAATATGATTCTGATGTTATTTTACCTGTTAAACATTTTTAAAATACTATTTAGGGTGCAACCTTAATGAATAGCACACGATCCATCTTTCTTTGGTATCGACACCGACCCGGATTACAATGAACACCCCATCAAAGCCAAATTAGAGACAGAAGAAACCGTCGATAACCTTGCATGTACGCCTCGGCAAAATATTGCATGAAAATAAAGCAGATTCTCATCTAATGCCGAGAGAGACGCCTCGGCAATATCTATTGGGGTCTTAGTCATGGTTATTGGGTTAGGGCCGTGCGTTATTTTCTTTTCCCGTTGCAACGCACGGACTCTTTTGCTAGTACTAATCAAGCATTTAAAAAATGTTAAATGTGTATAAGAAAATGTTTCTTGTGTATACAAAAATGTTTAAAAATAGACTACACATATATGAAAAAAATCATCTTTATAAACATGTATTAAATACATTTATTGATGTATACAAAAATTATACAACATACATTAAATAAAAGTAGACATAAAATAGTAGTAGAAGGTACATGCTATGCACGTGTTCTCCACTAATTCTTTTTAGTATGAACACATTGCGAGTTTATTTGAAATACAAGAACATCTTATATTTTGATACAAAGGGAGTAGTATGCATGCCTTTAAGTGTTAAATTTCGTCGGAGTGTGAAGTTGTTGCGTTCGAATGTTAGGTGGATACAAACATTTCAGTGCTTTGATTTGTATAAAAGCTATAGCTTTTTACTTCTTTTTTTAAGAAAGCTATAATCTATCATTGTTGTTTGCCGGATCTTCTAAGCCTCCAGCCATTGAGCATTGAAGTCCTAAACAACCACAAAGATCTTACGTACTTCTGCACCAGCACGTGTGTGGATCAATTTGGAGCATTCCAGAAAGCTGGTGGAGTCGCCTTGGGGCCTGTCCATCCATAGCAAATCCATCAATTATCAACCGTTGGATCTTTTGAGCCGGGATGTTTAGCTTCTGGAAGAAATCTATGGCTTATAACTGCTCCAGGGTCTTGCCGGATAGCTAATTCAAGTTCAAAAATTTGTGTACTATAGTAGTATATATATATATAAGTTTTTAATTCTGTATTTTTTAAACATGTATACAAAAATATTCCTGATGTATACGAAAAATATATATTGTGTGAGAAAAATGTTTATTGACACTAAAACACATACTACTAGGAAAATGGTTATAACTAATATGAACATTAATGGCACACCACATATGTGGTGCGCCTCTGCTATATAGCACTGTCATATCACTAATGGCGCACCACACCCACGGTGCGCCACTACTAACATTTTTTTTTCTAAAACTAGTAGTGGCGCATCAGGGTAATGACGCACCACACACTCTGTGCGCCACTACTAACAATTTTTTTATTTTTTTCTCAAAACTAGTAATGGCGCACCAGGGTATAGTGCGTCATTACTAGTTCAAACTAGTAATGACGCACCACAACCACGGTGCGCGACTACTAACAATTTTTTTTATTTTTTTTGCAAAACTAGTAATGGCGCACCATGTAACAGGTGTGCTATTACTAACTTTCTTTGCACCCGCCCCTCTTGTGGACCGCCTTTTCAGTTTTATAAAAAATAAAAGAAAATGATGGAAATGTAAAAAAAATAAGTTTCCTATGTAATATGTGGTCTAGTTGTTGGGAAAATTTACAAATATGAATTTCGACTTTATTTGCAAAATCTCTGTGAAATTTAGTAAAATGGGCATAACTTTTGCATACAAACTCGGATTAAAAAGCTTTTTATATGTAAAATCATCTACTCGAAAAGTTACATCCGAATTTGATGGGCTAGGTCCGTATTCGATTTTCTAGAATCCTGAAAAACCTAACAGAACGAAAAATACGGGGCTTTTAAGATCTAGAGAGGGGGAAGATGGGAAAAAAATCAAACTTAGTAATGGTGCACCATTTGCTAGGTGCGCCACTAGTAACAGAAAAAAATTTGTTTTGAATTTTTTTTGAAAAAATGTTCAAAGTATGATACGTAATATGACTGTGAAGTTTGAAATATTTTTTCAAAATTTTATCACACTCATGAATATGAACAAAGTCATAGACATCAACAATGTTTAATAGGATTGATATGATATATATATCAACAAGTGTCTGTTAAGTGAGCTGGTGGTGGGGTTGGATAAAACTGTGAAGTTAAGCGTGCTCGGGCTGGAGTAATGTGAGGATGTGTGACCTTCCGGAAAGTTTGTCACGGAGTGCAATTTGACTTGAGATTAAGCATATTGACCCGAGATTAAGAAAAGAATGAAAAAAATTGAATTTGTTTTTTGAATTTTTTTTGAAAAGAATTATTAGTAATGGCGCATCAGACATGTGGTGCGCCATTACTAGTAATGGCGCATCGTTGGACATAATAATGACGCACTATGTGGTGGGACACTATTATCTGGTATACTAATGGCGCACCCTTGGAGCGCCATTAGTACTTGTTACTAGTGGCGTGATGATAATGGTGCACCTAGAGTGCGCCATTGATGGCCAAAATAGTAGCCACTAACAGGCCTTTTCCTAGTAGTGACGTTCAATGTGTATTAAAAAATATTGAGCATTTATTCAAAAAAAAATGCTCAAAACATGTATTTATGAAAAATATATATCATGTGCTTGAAATTTTTCAGCATATATCTAAAAGATGTTTCATGTGTACACCAAAAATATACATAATGTGCTGAAAAAATTACACATGTGTTGGAAATTAAAAGAACACCAAGAAAGAAACAAAGAAAATTAAAGTAAAATGATGAAAAAAGTAAATAAAAATAACAATAAAAATCTGAGAAAACCAATGCAAAAGAAGGTAAACAATGAAAAACCGAGTAAGAAACAAACAGACAGTTACTCTCCCATTACGCTCTCCGTGGTTGCTGGTATGGGGAATTGATCTTGTGCCATGCATCCCTGCAATTGCTTGGCATAACCACTAGACAATCAGAACGGTAGTTAACAAAAGCAACACAAAATTATTCAGATATTTGAAAACAATTTGGAAAATGTCTATTTTCTTTAATGACAAATAGTTCGTCAAATTTTGAAAAGAATGCACGAATATTAAAAAAGTTAATTGATTTTGAAAAAAGTTCATCAATTTTTGAAATAGAGGTTATTGGATTTGAAAAAGGTTCATCGATTTGATAAAAAAGTTCATCAGATTTGAAAATGTTCGTCGGATTGGAAAAAAGTTCACCAATTTTGGTAAAGAGTTCATCGATTTTGAATCACCGAATATGAAAAATAGTTCACCGATTTTGAAAAAAAGTTCACTGATTTTGAAAAATATTCACCAATTTGAAAAAAAGTTCGTTTGAGTTGAAAAACCTCTGCAAATTCGAAAAAAGTTCATCATATTTGAAGAAAAGTTCATCTAATTTCAAAAAGTTCATTGGTTTTGAAGAAAAAACATGAACTAAAAAACCGCACATTTTACGAAAAAGAAAAAAAAAGTAGAAAAAAAAGAAAAATAAAAGGAACAAAACAAACCGACAAAAAAATAAAAAGAGAAAGACAAACTACATTTGCATCATCGAGTGAGGTGGCCCACTGGTTTTCCATGTTGCCTCGCAACCAACTCATTGCTTTAAAAACAGAAGAAAAAAACTATTTAGGCCTTCTTTGGTTTGGAGGAATCTTGTAGGATTTCTAGAGGATAGGATTTTCGTAGAAAAAATTCCTATGAAGCCCTTTGGTTTGTAGGAATGGATTCCTATTCCTATATGGGATAGGAATCAATCCTTCACATTTTAAAGGGAAAAAAACATTAGCCTAGACTCAATGGAAAAGAATCATATCCTATAAATCAAGTGACATCTTTCTCTGTATAGAAAGTGAGATGCATGCCACCTCACTTTCTATGATTTTTCTATTCCTATGATTTTTCTACCCTATAAACCAAAGAAGGCCTTGAAAAGAGAAACAAGCTAGAATGGGTCGGACCCAACTAACGTGGCTGCACGCGCCTCTTGCAGAAATGTTAATAACCGGCGCCTGCAGCACCTAATAGGATCCTCCCCTATTTGGTGCGGTATGCGCTGGCCATCGAGCCGGGAGCTCCTAATCGGCGTTTTCGGCCGAAATCATTAATTTTTTTTAAGGGGATGAAATCACTAAGTAAAAAGTACTCATTGCAAAAAACACTCTACTTTCTCAGGTCACGACAAGTGGTGCACATGCAGCTCACGACAAGTGGTGCACATGCAGCGTGTCATTTGTCGCAACCTGGGAGTTTCTCTTTTTTTAAGATCTGTTTATTCAGAACGTTTTATCTTTTAAACCGTGCGTCCAAATCTTGAACCGTTTTCAACATTGGATTCCTCGTGTCGAGATATTCAAAACTAGATCCCATGTTGATAGGTTTTGACGAACTTTTTTCGCGAAAAAACCGAATGAAAAAACCGGGCGAAAAACCGAACCGGGAACATAGTTTTTTCCCGTACCGAAAGAGGCACGCCCGTGCTTCTCGCGAAATCACACCCGTGCCTCTCGTGGAAGCAAAACCGTGACTCTCGTCGAAGGAAAAAAAACAAAAAACGTGTTTTTTCGTTTTCGAGAGGCACGGCCTTGACTTTCGCTAAAGCACAACCGTGCCTCTCGCAGAAGCAAAACCGTGACTCTCGCGAAAGAAAAAACAGAAAACGCGTATTTTTTCCCTTTCTGAGAGGCACGGCCGTGATTCTCGCGAAAGCACAACCGTGCCTCTCACGGAAGCAAAACCGTGACTCTCGCGAAAGAAAAAAAACAGAAAACACGTTTTGTTTTCCCTTTTCTGAGAGGCACGACCGTGACTCTCGCGAAATCAAAATCGTGCCTCTCGCAGAAGCAAAACCGTGACTCTCGCGAAAGAAAAAAAAACGCATTTTGTTTTTCCCTTTCCGAGAGGCACGACATGACTCTCGTGAAAGCACAACCGTGCCTCTCGCGGAAGGAAAACCATGACTCTCGTGAAAGATAAAAAAACAGAAAACGTGTTTTTTCCGTTTTCGAAAGGCAAGGCTGTGACTCTCGCGGAAAAAACCATGACTTTCGCGAAAGAAAAAAAAGAAAAACAAATTTTTTTCACGCAAAAAAATATTTTTTTCAATTTTTTTGATTGAAAAGCTAAGGAAAACCGGGAGAAAACCGAAACATTGAAAAAACTCAGAAAAAACCGTTTAAAAAGCCGAAAACGCGTGCGGAAAATTAAAAAAAAACAAAATCCGGTGGGAGCGTCTAGAACACGACACGTGGTTCTCGAAGGAGCGCTCGTTAACTAGTTGCTCCCGCTTTTGACGCCGCTAACAGGTACTGGCGCCCGCGCGCTACCCACCTGGGCCTGGCCCAACAATGCCGATGCGCCCGGTTGACACGACCACTCGGGGCGCTGTGGAGTGAACGAGCAAAAAAGCACAAAAAATGTGACCCTCTCCAGGATTCGAACTTGAGACGTTACCTTCACGTACAAGCACACATAACCAGAAGAACTACTCCCTCCATCCCATAATATAAAAGCGTTTTTAACACTAGTGCAGTGTCAAAAACGTTCTTATATTACGGGACGGAGGGAGTACTAGACTATAGACAATTCAAAATCGTATTTGGACCGCCGACCGCTTGGCCAAGCGAGGTTGGGACAATTACGGACTTTGCCCTCTATGCAAGAGGGAGCAAGAATCTGTGGCTCACATCTTCTAGAGGTGCCGATACACGTTGAGGCTCTGGGAAATGCTGAAAGTATGGCTACGATTGGTTACCATGGATATTACTTCTTGGCCGGGGAAACGATCGATCAAGGATTGGTGGACAAGGATGTCTAGCGCAACGAGGGTGCATAGGAAAGCTATGGCCTCCCTCACAAAGGTTGTTAGCTGGACTATATGGAATCAGAGGAACATACTATTTATCAACATGAAGAGCGAGGCTAAACTTTGGATCACCGCCGGGGCAAAAAATGTGGGTCTTTTGATACCGGGAGAGTAATGACCATGATGTAATATTTTTTTTGTTCTTTCACAATGTGTTGCAAACTCTTGTCCATTTTCTTCTTAATTAATGGATGAGGCAAAGCTTTTGCCTCCGTTTCAAAAAAACAGTTGATGAGAAAAGTGTCGATAATATAAGGACATGCGGTCGCGCTAATTAATGCACTTAGTTTTCTGAATTATTTAAACTAAGCATGAGCTTGAATAAGTTCATCAATTTAGAAAAAGTTCATCGATTCGTAAAAGAAGGTTCAACGAATTTGAAAATAGTTCATCGATTTTGAAAAAAAATCATTAATTATCGAAAAAGTTCACATATTTTGAAAATTTTCATTCGATTTGAAAAAGAGTTCACGGATTTTCAAAAAGGGTTTACAAATTCGAAAAAAGTTCAATTTTTTTGAAAAAAAGTTCACCAATCATGAAAAAGTTCATCAAGATTGAAAAAAGGTTCATCAATTTTGGGAAAAAGTTCATCGATTTGAAAAAGAGTTCACGGGTTTTCAAAAAAGGGTTCACAAATTCGAAAAAAGTTCATAAAGTTGGAAAAGGTTCATCGATTTTGAAAAAAGTTAATCGATTTGAAAAAGAGTTCATGGGTTTTCAGAAAGGGTTCACGAATTCGAAAAGAGTTCAATTTGTTTTTGAAAAAAGTTCATCAAAAATGAAAAAAGGTACATAGATTTTGGAAAAAAAGTTTATCGATTTGAAAAAAGTTCATTAATTCTTTAAAAAAGTTCACATGAAATCAAAAAGTTCTTCAAATTTGACAAAAGAACCTCACAAAACTTTCAAAGGATCATCGCTTTTTGAAAAAAAGTTGTTTAGAGAAAACAAAAATGAAAGAACCCAGCTGGTAGCTTCCAAAGACTGGCCTTCCACGAGCTGAAGACAACATAAGAAGAAAATCGAAGAGATTACTCACAAGCGTGAAGAAGTCCTGGTGATTAGAGCCTTTGCTTATGAAAGTGGTGGTCTCGTTGTCGGGGGTTGGGTGCGACATATGCCAAAGGATGACTTATCATGGTGGGAGCGAGTAGAACATCGTCGGTGCCCGGAAGCGGGATGAGGCGTAGACACGAACGTCGGCGTACTTTATCCAGGTTCGGGGCTCTCCTAGGAGATAACACCCCTAGTCCTGCTCTACAGGGTCTCCGCATGATCACTAAGGCACAAGTGAATACAAAGGCGCTCCTTGAGCTGTATTCTAGAGGTAGGAGAAGGCAGGGCTAGCTCTCTCCTTTCTCTATTATCTGGTCTAATTCTAATAGGTTCGGAACCCTTTGCATGGGTGCCCTGGGGGGTTTAATTATATAGGCCTACCCCCAGGGGTACAATGGTAATCCAGCCAGGCGTAGGGCCCGGCTGTCAGTCTTTCTGGTCGCCGGCTTCTCCGCCGACTACTGGGCCCCGCCGCCGAGTGGGCCCGGCTGACTGGTCTAGTACGGAGCCGACAGGCCGCCCCCGCCGCTCGCGGGTCCTGCCGACTGTGGATCACTGTTGCCGCGTCTCTAGTGACGCAAGCTTGGTCATGGGGTTGTGGCTACAGCCCCGTCGCCTGGCGGGCGATTACTGTAGCCATTCCACGTCTCGTCTGGTTAATGGCGAGTGGGTCCCGAGGAGGGGGCGGGCCGACTCCTGGGGGCCGACCTCACTTGGGTCCGACTGGTGGGATCGCCGCCGTTTTTCGGGCTCTCGCTGACTGGTGGGGCCCGTCGTCCTTGAGTCGTACTGACAGGCCGTCGTGGGAGCAAGACTCCGCCTGCCTGTGATGATGTCAGGGATGGCATGGCAACAGTGCTGCGCCGGGTGGAGATCTCCGCCGTACAGTGTACTGTGGCCACGCGAGCCCCTGGAAAGGGGGAGGGGATGGGCTACACTGTAGCCATTCCCAGTCCCGTCCCTCTTGATGAGGGTACGGGCTTCACTGGTGCCGTGGGCCGACTCCTCGGGGCCGACTTCTCTGGAAGCCGCCGAGCAGGAGTCAGCCCGTCCTGGCCTTGCCTCTAGGACTCGGTCGTATACGGGCAGCCGGCTATTCCTCCAGCCGCCCCCAGAAGACGGCTCTTCATCTTGGCATCTTGAGGGGCGCAGTCTGCCCCGATGTCTTGAAAGGTTCTGGGCCTCGGGTTAGCCTACTCATGGCCCATTACTCCGACAGTAATCCCCGAAGCTGGTGAGGCGCCGCGGATGATCAGCCGAGGGGCCTCAACAGTTTCTTTCTCGGAGTGCTTGAGGGGGAAACTTGTTCGACTTCTACCGGGCCGACTGGTAGGAGTCAGACTTGCCAATCTGACTTGTCCAAACTTTTTGAATGCCTCGGCGGGATCAAGGTGGCATGCTAGCCAGGCTTCCAGGCCGCCGCCTGATACGTCTTCAACGTATCTATAATTTTTGATTTCTCCATGTTGTATTATCTACTGTTTTTGACTATATTGGGCTTTATTTTCCACTTTTTATTATTTTTGGGACTAACCTATTAACCGGAGGCCCAGCCCAGAATTGCTTTTTTTTTGCCTATTTTAGTGTTTTAGATAAACGGAATATATAACGGAGTCCAAACGGAATAAAATCTTCGGGAACGTGATTTTCTCACAAAACGTGATACAGGAGCTTGGACCCTGCTCCAAGGAACAAAAGAGGCGGTCACGAGGGTGGGGGGCGCCCCCCTAGGGCGCGCCCCCTACCTCGTGGGCCCCTCGTTGCTCCTCCGGCGTACTTCTTCCTCCTATATATACACACACGTACCCCCAAACGATTAGAACGAGAGCCAGAAACCTAATTCCACTGCCGCAACTTTCTGTATCCATGAGATCCCATCTTGGGGCCTGTTCCGGAGCTCCGACGGAAGAGAGCCGTCATCACGGAGGGCTTCTACATCATCCTAGCCCCTCCGATTAAGTGTGAGTAGTTTACCTCAGACCTTCGGGTCCATAGTTAGTAACTAGATGGCTTCTTCTCTCTCTTTGAATCTCAATACAAAGTTCTCCCCCTCTCTTGTGGAGATCTATTCGATGTAATCTTCTTTTTGCGGTGTGTTTGTTGAGACCGATGAATTGTGGGTTTATGATCAAGTCTATCTATGAATAATATTTGAATCTTCTCTGAATTCTTTTATGTATGATTGGTTATCTTTGCAAGTCTCTTCGAATTATCCTTTTGGTTTGGCCAACTAGATTGGTAGTTCTTGCCATGGGAGAGGTGCTTAGCTTTGGGTTCGATCTTGCGGTGTCCTTACCCAGTGATAGAAGGGGCAGCAAGGCACGTATTGTTTCGTTGCCATCGAGGATAACAAGATGGGGTTTATTTCATATTGCATGAATTTATCTCTCTACATCATGTCATCTTGCTTAAGGCCTTACTCTGTTTTTAACTTAATACTCTAGGTGCATGCTGGATAGCGGTCGATGAGTGGAGTAATAGTAGTAGATGCAGAATCGTTTTGATCTACTTGTCACAGACGTGATGCCTATATACATGATCATGCCTAGATATTCTCATAACTATGCTCAATTCTGTCAATTGCTCAACAGTAATTTGTTCACCCACCATAGAATACTTATGTTCTTGAGAGAAGCCACTAGTGAAACCTATGGCCTCTGGGTCTATTCTCATCATATCAATCTCCATCACTTTAATCTTGTTTTGCTTTTACTTTTTACTTTGCATCTTTATACCAAAATACAAAAATATTATATCTATCAGATCTCACTCTCGTAAGTGACCGTGAAGGGCTTGACAACCCCTAATCGCATTGGTTGCGAGTTGCTATCGCTTTGTGCAAGTACGAGGGACTTGAGCGTGGGCTCCTACTGGATTGATACCTTGGTTCTCAAAAACTAAGGGAAATACTTACTCTACTCTACTGCATCATCCCTTCCTCTTCGGGGAAAACCAACGCAAGCTCAAGACGTAGCAAGAAGGATTTCTGGCGCCGTTGCCGGGGAGTCTACGCAAAAAGTCAACATACCAAGTACCCATCGCAATCCCTATCTCTCGCATTACATTATTTGCCATTTGCCTCTCGTTTTCCTCTCCCCCAATTCACCCTTGCCGTTTTATTCGCCATCTCTCTCTATCCTCCCTCTCTATTTGCCTTTTTGTTTGCTCGTGTGTTAGATTGCTTGTTTGTCGCGATGGCTCAAGATACTACTAAATTGTGTGACTTCACCAATACCAATAATAATGATTTCCTTAGCACTCCTATTGCTCCTCTTACCGATGCTGAATCTTGTGAAATTAATACTGCTTTGTTGAATCTTGTTATGAAAGATCAATTCGTCGGCCTTCCTAGTGAAGATGCTGCTACTCATCTGAATAGCTTCGTTGATTTATGTGATATGCAAAAGAAAAAAGATGTCAATAATGATGTCGTTAAATTGAAGCTATTTCCTTTTTCGCTTAGAGATCGTGCTAAAGCTTGGTTTTCATCTTTGCCTAAGAATAGTATTGATTCATGGAACAAGTGCAAAGATGCTTTTATCTCTAATTATTTTCCTCCTGCTAAGATCATCTCTCTTAGAAACGATATTATGAATTTTAAACAACTTGATCATGAACATGTTGCACAAGCTTGAGAGAGAATGAAATTAATGATACGTAATTGCCCTACTCATGGTTTGAATTTGTGGATGATTATACAAATTTTTTATGCTGGATTGAATTTTGCTTCTAGAAATCTTTTAGATTCGGCCGCGGGAGGCACTCTTATGGAAATCACTTTAGGATATGCTAGTAAACTCCTAGATAATATTATGGTTAATTATTCTCAATGACATACTGAAAGATCTTCTAATAAAAAAGTGCATGCGATAGAAGAAATTAATGTGTTGAGTGGAAAGATGGATGAACTTATGAAATTATTTGCTACTAAGAGTGTTTCTTCTCATCCTAATGATATGCCTTTGTCTACTTTGATTGAGAATAACAATGAATCTATGGATGTGAATTTTGTTGGTAGGAATAATTTTGGTAACAACGCTTATAGAGGGAATTTTAATCCTAGGCCATATCCTAGTAATCCTTCTAATAATTATGGGAATTCCTACAACAACTCTTATGGAAATTATAATAAGATGCCCTCTGAATTTGGGACTAGTGTTAAAGAGTTTATGAATTCACAAAAGAATTTTAATGCTTTGCTTGAGGAGAAATTGCTTAAAGTTGATGATTTGGCTAGAAACGTTGATAAAATTTCTGTTGAGATTGACTCTTTAAAGCTTAGATCTATTCCTCCTAAGCATTATATCAATGAGTCTCTCAAAGCCATGAGAATTTCCATTGATGAGTGCAAGGAAAGAACCGCTAGGATGCGTGCTTCCAAAGATGCCTTTATTAAAGCGTGTTCTTCCAATACCTATGAAAATCAAGATGAAGATCTAAAAGTTATTGATGTGTCCCCTATTAAATCTTTATTTTGCAATATTAATCTTGATGAAACTGAATATGATCTTCCTTTACCTAGAAGGCATTCTAAAAATTCGGAGTATTTAGATCTTAATGATGAAATTGATGAAAATGGGATTGAAAGAAATAAAAATCTAGATGTTGCTAAACCCACTATATTGGATTTCAAGGAATTTAACTATGAAAGTTGCTCTTTAATTGATTGTATTTCCTTGTTGCAATCCGTGCTAAATTCTCCACATGCTTATAGTCAAAATAAAGCTTTCACCGAACATATTGTTGATGCCTTGATGGAATCTTATGAAGAAAAACTTGAGTTGAAAGTTTCTATCCCTAGAAAACTCTATGATGAGTGGGAACCAACTACTAAAATTAAAATTAAAGATCATGAGTTTTATGCTTTGTGTGATTTGGGTGCTAGTGTCTCTACTATTCCCAAGACTTTGTGTGATTTACTAGATTTCCGTGATTTTGATGATTGCTCTCTAAACTTGCATCTTGTGGATTCCACTATTAAGAAACCTATGGGAAGGATTAATGATGTTCTTATTGTTGCAAATAGGAATTATGTGCCCGTAGATTTCATTGTTCTTGATATAGATTGCAATCATTTTTGCCCTATTATTCTTGGTAGACCTTTCCTTAGAATGGTTGGTGCGATTACTGATATGAAGGAAGGGAATATTAGATTTCAATTTCCATTAAAAAGGGGCATGGAATACTTTCCAAGAAAGAAAATAAAATTACCATATGAAACTATCATGAGAGCCACTTATGGATTGCCTACCAAAGATGGCAATACCTAGATCTATCCTCGCTTTTATGCCTAGCTAGGGGCGTTAAACGATAGCGCTTGTTGGGAGGCAACCCAATTTTATTTTTATTATTTGCTTTTTTCTACTGCTTAGTAATAAATAAATTATTTAGCCTCTGTTTTGGTTGTGTTTTTTGTGTTTAATTAGTGTTTGTGCCAAGTAGAACCGTTGGGAAGACTTGGGGAAAGTCTTGTTGAACTTGCTGTAAAAAACAGAAACTTTAGCGCTCATGAGAACTGCTGTCATTTTTATTTGAAGAGTGCTATTTAGTTAATTATGTTTGCAGATGATTAATAGATAAATTCCTCATGTCCAGCAATTTATTTTTGAATTGTCTGGGTTCCAGATCTTGCGCTAGCTACAAATTACTATAGACTGTTCTGTTTTTGACAGATTCTGTTTTTCATGTGTTGTTTGCTTATTTTGATGAATCTATGGCTAGTAAAATAGTTTATAATCCATAGAGAAGTTGGAATAGAGTAGGTTTAACACCAATATAAATAAAGAATGAGTTCATTACATTACCTTGAAGTGGTCTTTTGTTTTCTTTCGCTAACGGAGCTCACGAGTTTTCTATTTTGAGTTTTGTGTTATGAAGTTTTCAAGTTTTGGGTGAATTCTTTTGATGGATCATGGAACAAGGAGTGGCAAGAGCCTAAGCTTGGGGATGCCCATGGTACCCCCAAGATAATCCAAGGACACCAAAAATTCAAAGCTTGGGGATGCCCCGGAAGGCATCCCCTCTTTCGTCCACTTCCATCGGTAATTTACTTGGAGCTATATTTTTATTCACCAACATGATATGGGTTTTGCTTGGAGCGTCTTGTATTATTTGTGTCTTTGTGTCTTAGTATTCCACAATCATCCTTGCTGTACACATATTTTGAGAGAGCCATACATGAATTAAAATTTGATAGAATACTCTATGTGCTTCACTTATATCCTTTGAGCTAAGTAGTTTTGCTCTATGTGCTTCACTTATATCTTTTGAGATAGATAATTTTGCTCTATGTGCTTCACTTATATCTTTTGAGCTAGATAATTTTGCTCTATGTGCTTCACTTATATCTTTTGAGAGTTATAATTTTGCTCTATGTGCCTCACTTAGATCTTTTAGAGCACGGTGGTGGATTTGTTTTAAAGAAACTATTGATCTCTCATGCTTCACTTAAATTATTTTGTGAGTCTCTTAATAGCATGGTAATTTGCTTAATAATAATATGCTTGGTATTCAAGATTTGTGAAACTTTCTTTTGAGTGTGTTGAATACTAAGAAAAAGATTGAAGCATGATAATTGTTTTGAGATATGGAGGTGATAATATTAAAGTCATGCTAGTTGAGTAGTTGTGAATTTAAAGAATACTTGTGTTAAGGTTTGTGATTCCCATAGCATGCCCATATGGTGAACCGTTATGTTACGAAGTCGGAGCATTATTTATTTATTGATTGTCTTCCTTATGAGTGGTGGTCGGGGACAGGCGATGGTCTTTTCCTACCAATCTACCCCCCTAGGAGCATGCGCGTAATACTTTTCTTTGATAACTTCTAGATTTGGGCAATAAGTATATGAGTTTTTTATGACTAATGTTGAGTCCATGGATTATACGCACTCCACCCTTCCACCTTTGCTAGCCTCTCTAATACCGCGCACCTTTCGCCGGTATCATACACCTACCATATACATTCCTCAAAACAGCCACCATACCTACCTATTATGGCATTTCCATAGCCATTCCGAGATATATTGCCATGCAACTTTCCACCATCTAGTTCATCATGACACATTCATCATTGTCATATTTCTTAGCATGATCATGTAGTTGACATAGTATTCGTGGAAAAGCCACCGTTCATAATTTCTTCATACTTGTCACTCTTGATTCATTGCATATCCCGGTACACCGCCGGAGGCATCCATATAGAGTCATACTTTGTTTTAGAATCAAGTTGTAATCATTGAGTTGTAAATAAATAAAAGTGTGATGATCATCATTAAATAGAGCATTGTCCCAATAAAAAAAGAGCAAGGCCAAAAAAGAAGAAGGCCCCAAAAAAAGAGAAAATAAATAAAAGGGGCAATGCTACTATCCTTTTTCCACACTTGTGCTTCAAAGTAGCACCATGATATAGCGAGTCTCATATATTGTGCTTCAAAGTAGCACCATGTTCTTCATAAAGAGAGTCTCATATGTTGTCACTTTCATATACTAGTGGGAATTTTACATTATAGAACTTGGCTTGTATATTCCGATAATGGGCTTCCTCAAATTTCCCTAGGTCTTCATGAGCAAGCAAGTTGGATGCACACCCACTAGTTTCTTTTGTTGAGCTTTCATACATTTATAGCTCTAGTGCATCCGTTGCATGGCAATCCCTACTCACTCACATTGATATCTATTGATGGGCATCTCCATAGCCCGTTGATACGCCTACTTGATGTGAGACTATCTTCCCCTCCTTTTTGTCTTCTCCACAACCACCATTCTATTCCACCTATAGTGCTATATCCATGGCTCATGCTCATGTATTGCGTGAAGATTGAAAAAGTTAGAGTATGAAACAATTGCTTAGCTTGTCATCGGGGTTGTGCATGATTTAAATACTTTGTGTGGTGAAGATGGAGCATAGCCAGACTATATGATTTTGTAGGGATAACTTTCTTTGGCCATGTTATTTTGAGAAGACATAATTGCTTTATTAGTATGCTTGAAGTATTATTATTTTTATGTCAATATAAACTTTGTCTTGAATCTTTCTAATCTGAATATTCATACCACAATTAAGAAGATTTACATTGAAATTATGCCAAGTAGCACTCCGCATCAAAAATTCTCTTTTTATCATTTACCTACTCGAGGACGAGCAGGAATTAAGCTTGGGGATGCCTGATACGTCTCCAACGTATCTATAATTTTTAATTGCTCCATACTATATTATCTACTGTTTTTGACTATATTGGGCTTTATTTTCCACTTTTTATTATTGTTGGGACTAACCTATTAACCGGAGGCCTAGCCCAGAATTGCTGTTTTTTTGCCTATTTCAGTGTTTCAGATAAACGGAATATCAAATGGAGTACAAAAGGAATAAAATCTTCGGGAACGTGATTTTCTCACCGAACGTGATCCGGGAGACTTGGACCCTGCTCCAAGGAACAAAAGAGGCGGTCACGAGGGTGGAGGGCGTGCCCCCCTAGGGCGCGCCCCCCTGCCTCGTGGGCCCCTCGTTGCTCCTCCGACGTACTTCTTCCTCCTATATATACACACGTACCCCCAAACAATCAGAACGGGAGCCAAAAACCTAATTCCACTGCCGCAACTTTCTGTATCCACGAGATCCCATGTTGGGGCCTGTTCCGGAGCTCCGCCGGAAGAGGGCCGTCATCACGGAGGGCTTCTACATCATCCTAACCCCTCCGATGAAGTGTGAGTAGTTTACCTCAGACCTTCGGGTCCATAGTTAGTAGCTAGATGGCTTCTTCTCTCTCTTTGAATCTCAATACAAAGTTCTCCCCTCTCTTGTGGAGATCTATTCGATGTAATCTTCTTTTTGCGGTGTGTTTGTTGAGACCGATGAATTGTGGGTTTATGATCAAGTCTATCTATGAATAATATTTGAATCTTCTCTAAATTCTTTTATGTATGATTGGTGATCTTTGCAAGTCTCTTCGAATTATCCGTTTGGTTTGGCCAACTAGATTGGCAGTTCTTGCCATGGGAGAAGTGCTTAGCTTTGGGTTTGATCTTGCGGTGTCCTTACCAAGTGACAGAAGGGGCAGCAAGGCACGTATTGTATCGTTGCCATCGAGGATAACAAGATGGGGTTTATTTCATATTGCATGAATTTATCTCTCTACATCATGTCATCTTGCTTAAGGCGTTACTCTGTTTTTAACTTAATACTCTAGATGCATGCTGGATAGCGGTCGATGAGTGGAGTAATAGTAGTAGATGCAGAATCGTTTCAATCTACTTGTCACGGACGTGATACCTATATACATGATCATGCCTAGATATTCTCATAACTATGCTCAATTCTGTCAATTGCTCAACAGTAATTTGTTCACCCACCGTAGAATACTTATGCTCTTGAGAGAAGCCACTAGTGAAACCTATGGCCCCCGGGTCTATTCTCATCATATCAATCTCCATCACTTTAATCTTGTTTTGCTTTTTTACTTTGCTTTTACTTTTTACTTTGCATATTTATACCAAAAATACCAAAAATATTATATCTATCAGATCTCACTCTCGTAAGTGACCGTGAAGGGCTTGACAACCCTAATCGCGTTGGTTGCGAGTAGCTATCGCTTTGTGCAGGTACGAGGGACTTGAGCGTGGGCTCCTACTGGATTGATACCTTGGTTCTCAAAAACTGAGGTAAATACTTACGCTACTCTGCTGCATCATCCCTTCCTCTTCGGGGAAAACCAATGCAAGCTCAAGATGTAGCACCGCCTGCCTCGGGCCTATGATGTGGTGACGAGCGGCTGGGCAAGTCTGCCCACCCATGCACGCGACGGGACGCACCTGTGGGCGGGGCCCGCCACTACCATGCCTTGGCACGCGAGCGGATCCCCTGCGGCCGCGGCGGGCGGTTGAGGTTCCCGTGAAGGCCGATAAATCATGGGGCGTGGGGTAATGGGCGCAGTAAATCCCACGTCCGCCCCCTCGGCTTCGCAACCCATAGGCCTATAAGTAGGTGGAGGAGGGGGGGCGGCAGCGCACGCGCGCCCCTCCTCCTCACCGCCCCCTCTTTCTTCTTCCTCTGCGCCCCAAGCTACGCTGAGCGCCGCGGTGATTCGTTCCCTATGAGCTCCTCCTCCACCGCCACGCCTCCCATGGTGCGCTCCGGAGCATGGGATGGCTCCAAGGTCCATGATGACCGCACCAGCTTCCTCCGCTAGACGCGGTGGCTCCCTAGCGAGGACCACGTGAGGGTGCGCCTCGCACCGAGGGGGGAAATTTCGCCGGCGCTGGAGGAGGGCGAGCGGGTCGTCTTCCGCTCGCACTGCCTGCGCGGCCTCGGCTTGCCGGCGAGCGACTCCTTTCTTGAATTCTTAGGTCTCCAGCCGCACCACCTCACCCCCAACACGATGGTGCTGCTTCCGCCTTCGTCACCTTGTGCGAAGGCTTCCTCGGTGTCCTGCCCACCATCAAACTCTGGGGGGAGTTCTTCTACTCCAAGCTCGGCACCCACGTCACAGGCGTGCTGGCCCAGTGCGGCGCGTTCATCGCGGTGCGGAGGTCGGGGGCCGACAACCCGTTTCCCCCCATCACGCTGATAAAGTCGGTGAAGATGTGGCAGCGGTCGTACTTCTACGTGAAGAGCATCTTCACGGAGGGCGACTGGGTCAACTTTCTGGCTTACGCAGTCAGCCCGCCAGCTGGAAGGCAACCCAACTGGTCGTACCGGGCCAGGACGCTGACGCCTGCTGGAGCTGCCGCCATCGCGCGACTCCGGGTGCTGACACAGTCGGAGGGCCTGACCGTGCCTGATTTGCTGGCCACCTTCGTGGCACGCCGAGTGCTCCCGCTCCAGAGCCGCCCCCACATGATTTCCAGATGCGCGGGCATCGGGACCCGAGTCGGCTGTGCACCAAGGAGATGCCTCACGGAGAGGTAGCCCACATGGTGAACTATCTTGCGAACTGCGAGCTCACGGAAGAGTGGCGGTTCGGCAAGGAGCCGTACTCACGCGCCAACCCTCCGCCTCTTGTAAGTTGTCTTCTTTTTCTTTTTTCTTTGATTCTTTGTTGCCGAGTCCGTCTTGTCCAGCCTAACCAGTCGGCCTTTGAACAGAGCCCCCCCTCCAGCCAGCAGCCGGCACCGCAGGGACGAACCGCGAATTCCTCCCCGACCGGGCAGAGAGCGATGTTGATGACCCGGACTTGGGGGCAGCGGCCTTGGAGGACGATGCCGAGGGAGGAGGTGGTGAAGCAGGCGGCCCGAGGCTCGCAGCCAGCTTCAAGGATTCGCCTGATGACGACGCGGGGGAAGTCGCCCCGCGCTAGCAGCCAGGAGCCGTCCAGCCAGGCGCGAGCTCCTCTGCCGCGCCGGACACCCAAGGCGCCACAAAGAAACGTAGGGCCGCGCCAAGCTTGTTCGGCAGCTGGCCGAAGAAGCCCAAGGGCTCGGGCGCGGCGACGAAGCGGGACAAGGCGGCCACGAAGGCCAACCGCTTCCGCAAGGAAGTGAAGATGCCGCAGCTGGTTTCTGCATAAGTGCCACCTTCCTTTGCGCCTTCAATTTTTCTTCATTGACTCTGTCTGAAATTCCTTTGCTTTACATTCTTGACTTTAGGACCCCGCTCTCTCTCGAGAAGTCGGCCGCCGGCTCCATCATGAAGTTGGCGGAGACCTCCTCCACCACCCGGCGGATTGATCCTACCGCCGATCTCCGGGAGGCGACGGAGAGGAAGGCGCGGGAGGCGCGCGAGGAGCGGGAAGCCGCCCGCCTGAAGAAGGCGGAAGCCGACAAGGCGGAGGCCGCCGCCCTGAAGAAGCTGGCGGAATCCGAGGCCGCCGACGCGGAGAAGAAGCGTGCTGAAGAAGCCGCACACCGCCAGTCGGCTGTGTTCGTCGTCCCTTTGAACTCTGCGCCGCTACCACCGGAGTTCACGGCGCAGACTGGGGAAGTCAGCGACGAGAACCCAATCATGGAGAGGGACGGCGGCGACACCATCACGCCAGACGTAATCGTGCCGCCACCGCCGCTGTCCGGGAGCGCGCCAGACGGGCAGCCGGTGGACCCGCCGGTGCCGCCAACTAAAGATGAGGTGGCGACGGGCCTGGCTCTCGAGGTCGGCACACCAACGCGCCGCCGTCTTGCGAAGGCGGCCTCGGCGCTATGCCCGCTGGAGATTGGTGCTGCGAGCTCCTCGATCCCTGACACCGAGGCGACGAGCGCCGCGCCACTGGATGAGTGTGGGGAGGCGGGACGGGCCCGTTGAACCGGGCGCTTTTGGACGTCCAAGCCAAGATCCGAGCCGAGGGCGAAGCCATCAGGAACAGCAACAAGGCGCATCTGGCATCGCGAGAGGCCATCCAGGTACGTTTCCTTCTTCCTTGTTTCTGTTTCTCGTGATTCTTGGTGGGGGCACGCCAGCGCACCCACTGGGTGTAGTCCCCGAGTTCCGGGGCGACTGCTGAGCAGGCAGCTCGGAACTCTAATCGGCGAGTTCCAAGCACTAACATTTATCCGAAATTTTTGTCACAGGACTACCACAATCTTCGCGTGACCGCCTTCAACTCCAACGTCCAGGAGCTGGCTCAGCAGACCGCCAACTTGTCAGAAAGCCGGAGTAAGTCCTCTTCTTTCTCTGCGGTGGCACGCTGGTGCACCCGCGGGCTGTAGTCCTCGAGATTCGGGCCGACAGCTGAGCAGTCGGGCCGGATCTCCCGGCCACTATTCTTTTTTCTGTTTGGCGACTAACACCTTGCTTTCTTTATTCTTCCGCAGAAGCCAACACCACCTTGCAGCAGCAGCTGGGCGAAGCCAACACCGCGTTGTGTGCTAAGGAGGAGGAGGAGTGCGGCAAGCTGGCTGAAGAGCGCAACCGGCTGGCCACGCAACTGGCAGAGCAGAAGGAACTTCTCCAGAAGACCCGGAAGGAGGCGGAGGACAGGGAGACCTTCCTCCTTGCTGAGTTTGCGGCTGAACACTCCTCCTGGACTGATAAGAAGGCGATACTGACTTCCGGCTTCCACGAGATCGAGGATATCGTTGATGGTGAGCCTACCCTCTTTTGTTTTTCTTCCTTAGGCTGCCGGCTGTTGGCCGAGCCGGCTTCTAGACTTCAATTTTGTTCTTCGCTTCTGTCTCGGCAGACTTCTTCCCCGGCCACTCGAACGCCGCCAACCAGGCCATCGAGGCTGATCATGAAGGACGTAGAGCGGACGGTGCGCAGATCGCCGCCAACGCCCCCGGGGCCCTTAATGAGCATATCCTGAGCATCAAGGCCCGCCTTAGGCCGGCCCAGCGGATGCTGCGCCGGCTTCAGCGTGTTAGCGCCTAGGCGATCGCCGCCCTGTGGCCAGACATGTTGGCACCGCGTACTCCCAGTCGGACTGCCGACTTGCTAGAGGTAGCGATTGACCGTCTTGAGGCCTGGAAGGGCTCTTCGGCCCGGGCTGGAGCGCGCCGGGCCTTGGAGTTCGTCAAGGCGTGGTACCCTGGGCTGAGTCTGGACCAGCTAGCCACATTCCGGCTGGAGGCTCAGGAGGAGTTGGCGGCCGTGGAAGACGATCTCGTCAAGCGTGCGGCGTCGATCGCCAAGTACACCGACACTAGCGTCTTCGTCCCGGAGCGGGTTGAAGACAGCACCGAGGCGCCGCCGGAATGGTTCGGGCTGAACCCGGATTACGGCGAAGACTCGGCGGAGGTGATCGACTCCAGCGGAGAGGAAGAAGGCGAGGCAGAGGGGGGAGGCGAAGAGGAGGCGCCAGAGGTCGGAGCGGACGGCCAGCCTTAGCTTGACCGCGCCGCCAGCAACGAGCCGCGCCCAACTGAGCCAGCTGCCGCCGGAGGCGACCAAGTGGAGACCGACCAGCCGGCCGCTCCGGCAAGTGGCACCGCCGACTCCTCCGATCCTCCGAGCCCTTCTGCCGCTTCCTAGGCCGCCATTTTATCTTTTACTTCACCTGGCTGTCAGTCTCGATGAACTTGTTATTTTTTGCACAATTCCACCCGCGGGGTGTATCTTGAACTTTAGTTGAAGATTGGCCAAGGGCCTTTACTATGTAAATATTATTCCGAGTTCTATCTTTTCTCGCTCATTGCTCTTTAGCCTTTTCCTTTGCCGCCTTCCCTTGGTTGCCGTCTTGCCAGCCAAACAGCCGCTCTGCGGACTGTTGCTGGGTCAAGTACTTAGCTACTTTTGGGAAGGCAAGTACTTAGCCGTTAGAGCTCTTTAGCGAGTTGAATAGAAAACGGCGGGCCGACTGCTCAACAGTTGGTCGTAAAAGGCGGGAAGCCGGCTTAGACTATGCGCATGCTTTGTGTCCTTAGCCATTTTTCATGTGGGCACCCTTTCTACCTTGCTCCTGCCCACCATGCAGTCGCTCTGTGAGCTGCGGCTTCTGGCAGGAGACGGCTTAAGTGTCACACATTACTTGTCCGGCTGCAGGAAGCATTGCATAGTACGAGACGGCAAGTCCCCGGGCCACCTAGTCGAACCCGGTGCCAGGCGGCATAACAAAAAATGACATACTCAGAGGCATAATTCTTATCGTATAGATAAAAAAGGGCAGTCCCCGAGCTCTTCTCGGGGGACCCGGAGTCTTAGTACTTTAGCACAAAAGGTAGCGTGGTACATACTGCATTTAACTGTAAAATCTTCGGAGGAGATTTGCATTCCATGGCCGCTCCGTCTCCTTGCCGGAGTCGTCTCTCTTGCGTGCTCGAGGCTTCTGAGCGTCGATCAGGTAGTAGGAGTCGTTGCCCAACACTTTGCTGATGATGAAGGGGCCTTCCCAAGGCGCTGAGAGCTTGTGCTGGCCGGCTGTTCGCTGGATCAGCCGGAGCACAAGGTCTCATTCTTGGAAAGATCTCGGCATGACCTTCTGGTTGTAGTAACGGTGTAGGCTTTGCTGGTAGGTACTGGACCGGCTGAGTGCCAGCAGCCGGCCCTCTTCCAGCAGATCGACGCCATCTTGTCGTGCTTCTTCTGCCTCCTCTTCGGTGTACATGGTGACTCGAGGGGAGTCGAATTCTATGTCCGTTGGGATGATGGCTTCGGCACCGTAGACGAGGAAGAAAGGCGTAAAGCCAGTTGACTTGTTCGAAGTTTTACGCAGACTCCAGAGGACGGCCGACAGGTCGTCGAGCCAGCAGCCGGCCGACCGTTCCAAAGGCTCGACCAGTCAAGGCTTGATGCCGGACAGGATGAGGCCATTTGCTCGCTCCACCTGGCCGTTTGACTGCGGATGGGCAACGGACGCTAAGTCCAGTCGGATGCCCTGCGTCGCGCAGAAACGAGCCAAGGCACCTTTGGCAAAGTTTGTGCCATTGTCGGTGATGATGTTGTGCGGTATGCCATACCGGACGGCGATGTCGGAGATGAAAGTCACAGCAGTCGGACCGTTCAACTTCTTGATTGGTTTTGCTTCTATCCACTTGGTGAACTTGTCCACCGCGACAAGCAGATGAGTCATGCCGCCTCACGCTGTTTTGAATGGTCCCACCATGTCCAGGCCCCAGACAGCAAAGGGCCAGGCAATGGGAATAGTCTTGAGTGCAGAAGCCGGCTGATGTGGCTTGGAAGAGAATTTCTGGCACCTTTTGCATCTTTGGACCAAGTCCTTGGCGTCATCTAGAGCAGTCGGCCAGAAAAAACCATGGCGGAAGGCTTTGGCGACAAGTGCTCTTGAACCCGCGTGGTGGCCATGCTCTTCTTGATGGATGTCTTTGATAATTGCTTGGCCTTGCTCTGGCTCCACGCAGCGCTGGTAGACACCAGTGACACTGCGCCTCACAAGCTCTCTGTTGACTATGGTGTAAACTGCTACCCAGCGTTGCACTTGCCGGGCCAAGATCTCATCAGTCGACAGCTCTTTGTTCACCAGGAAATTGAGGATGGGATGGGTCCATGAAGGTGCTGCGATTTCTTCGACTATTAGGACTACAACTTGGACGAGGGCGGTTGGGCCGGGAGGCGGCGGGTTGGAGTCGGCAGCCGCTTGCTGGGTCGACGAAGTCCCCGGGCCGATTGGTGCAGTCCCCAGGCCAAGCTCTGAAGTCCCCGGGCTGGCCGCTGCAGTCCCCGGGCCGGGTTCTGAAGTCTCTAGGCCGGGTGCGACTACCGCGGTCCCCGTGCCGCCTGTCAGAATTCCCGTGCCGGCCGCTGGAGCTTTCAAGTCGGATCTGACTGCTTCACAAGGAGCCGACACGAAGATAGAATCTGACTCTGGCGATGGCCTGACAGGCGGCTTGAGGAGGCGTTGAAGGGCGACGCCGGTTGGTATTGCTTGACGGGTGGAGCCGATTCGTGCCAGGGCATCTGCTTGCTGATACGTCTCCAACGTATCTATAATTTTTGATTGCTCCATGCTATATTATCTACTGTTTTGGATATTATTGGGCTTTATTATCCACTTTTATATTATTTCTGGCACTAACCTATTAACCGAAGGCCCTGCCCAGAATTGCTGTTTTTTGCCTGTTTTAGGGTTTCGAAGAAAGGGAATATCAAACGGAGTCCAAATGGAATGAAACCTTCGGGAACATGATTTTCTCAACGAACAAGACCCGAGAGACTTGGACCCTATGTCAAGAAAGAAAAGAGGAGGCCACGATGTAGGGGGGACGCGCCTACCCCCCCACCCCAGGCGCGCCCTCCACCCTCGTGGGCCCCATGTTGCTCCACCGACGTACTCCTTCCTCTTATATATACCTACGTACCCCCAAACGATCAGATACGGAGCCAAAAACCTAATTCCACCGCCGCAACTTTCTGTATCCACGAGATCCCATCTTGGGGCCTATTCCGGAGCTCCGCCGGAGGGGGCATCGATCATGGAGGGCTTCTACATCAACACCATAGCCTCTCCGATGAAGTGTGAGTAGTTTACCTCAGACCTACGGGTCCATAGTTAGTATCTAGATGGCTTCTTCTCTCTTTTTGGATCTCAATACAATGTTCTCCCCCTCTCTTGTGGAGATCTATTAGATGTAATCTTATTTTTTCGGTGTGTTTCTTGAGATCGATGAATTGTGGGTTTATGATCAAGTCTATCTATGAATAATATTTGAATCTTCTCTGAATTCTTTTATGTATGATTGGTTATCTTTGCAATTCTCTTCGAATTATCAGTTTGGTTTGGCCTACTAGATTGATCTTTATTGCAATGGGAGAAGTGCTTAGCTTTGGGTTCAATCTTGCGGTGTCCTTTCCCAGTGACAGTAGGTGCAGCAAGGCACGTATTGTCTTTTTGTCATCGAGGATAACAAGATGGGGTTTTCTTCATATTGCATGAGTCTATCCCTCTACATCATGTCATCTTGCTTAAGGCGTTACTCTATTTTTAACTTAATACTCTAGATGCATGCTGGATAGCGGTCGATGAGTGGAGTAATAGTAGTAGATGCAGGCAGGAGTCGGTCTGCTTGTCTCGGATGTGATGCCTATATACATGATCATACCTAGATATTCTCATAACTATGCTCAATTATGTCAATTGCTCAACAGTAATTTGTTCACCCACTTTAGAATACTTATGCTCTCGAGAGAAGCCACTAGTGAAACCTATGGCCCCCGGGTCTATCTTTATCATATTAATCTCCTACTACTTAGTTATTTCCTTTGCTAATTACTTTGCCTTCATTTTACTTTGCATCTTTATCATAAAAATACCAACAAATATTATCTTATCATATCTATCAGATCTCACTCTCGTAAGTGGCCTTATAGGGATTGACAACCCCTATTTCCGTTGGTTGCGAGGATTTATTTGTTTTGTGCAGGTACGAGGGACTCGCGTGTAGCCTCCTACTGGATTGATACCTTGGTTCTCAAAAACTGAGGGAAATACTTACGCTACTTTGCTGCATCATCCCTTCCTCTTCGGGAAAAACCAACGCAGTGCTCAAGTGGTAGCAAGAAGGATTTGTGGTGCCATTGCCAGGGAGGTCTACGCAAAGTCAACATACCAAGTACCCATCACATACCCTTATCTCCCGCATTACATTATTTGCCATTTGCCTCTCATTTTCCTCTCCCCCACTTCACCCTTGCCGTTTTATTCACCCTCTCTCTCTCTTTCTCTATTTGCCTCTTTTTGCCCGCTTGCTTTTTGTTTGCTTGTGTGTTAGTTGCTTGCTTGTCACATGGCTCAAGATAATACTAAATTGTGTGACTTCACCAATACCTACAACAATTCTAATGGAAATTATAATAAGATGCCCTCTGATTTTGAACCTAATATTAAAGAATTTATTACTTCACAAAAGAATTTTAATGCTATGATTGAAAAAAATTGCTTAAGATTGATGATTTGGCTAGGAACATTGATAGAATTGCTCTTGATTTTGATTCTTTGAAACTTAGATCTATTCCACCTAAGCATGATATTAATAAGTCTCTCAAAGCCATGAGAATTTCCATTGATGAGTGCAAAGAAAGAACCGCTAGGATGCGTGCTAAGAAAGATGTCTTTATAAGAGCGTGTTCTTCTAGTTCCTATGAAAATAAAGATGAAGATCTAAAAGTTATTCATGTGTCCCCTATTAAATCTTTGTTTTGTAATGTGAATCTTGATAATGATGGGACTAAATATGATCCACCTTTACCTAGAAGGCGTTCCAAGAATTCGGAATTTGTTGATCTTGATGCTAAATTTGATAAAAGTGGGAGTGAAGAAATTAAAACCCTAGATGTTGCTAAACCCACTATCATGGATCTCAAGGAATTTAACTATGAAAATTGCTCTTTGATTGATTGTATTTCCATGTTGCAATCCATGCTAAATTCTCCTCACGCTTATAGTCAAAATAAAGCGTTTACTAGACATATCGTTGATGCCTTGATGCAATCTTATGAAGAAAAACTTGAATTGGAAGTTTCTATCCCTAGAAAACTTTATGATGAGTGGGAGCCAAGTATTAAAATTAAAATTAAAGATTAGGAATCCTATGCTTTATGTGATTTGGGTGCTAGTGCTTCCACGATTCCAAAGACTTTGTGTGATTTGTTAAGTTTCCGTGATTTTGATGATTGCTCTCTAAACTTGCACCTTGCAGTTTCCACTATTAAAAAACCTATGGGAAGAATTAATGATGTTCTTATTGTTGCAAATAGGAATTATGTGCCCGTAGATTTTATTGTTCTTGACATAGATTGCAATCCTTCATGTCTTATTATTCTTGGTAGACCTTTTCTTAGAACGATTGGTGCAATTATTGATATGAAGGAAAGAAATATTAGATTCCAATTTCCATTAAGGAAAGGCATGGAACACTTTCCTAGAAATAAAATTAAATTACCTTATGATCTATTATGAGAGCCACTTATGGATTGCCTACCAAAGATGGCAATACCTAGATCTATTCTTGCTTGTTATGCCTAGCTAGGGGCGTTAAACGATAGCGGTTGTTGAGAGGCAACCCAATTTTATTTTTATTCCTTGCCTTTGATCCTGTTTAGTAAAAATTAATTTATCTAGCCTATGTTTTGTTTGTGTCTTTTGTGTTTAATTATTGTTTGTGCCAAGTAGAACCGTTGGGAAGACTTGGGGAAAGTCTTGTTGAACTTGCTTTAAAAAACAGAAACTTTAGCGCTCACGAGAACTGCTGTAATTTTTATTTGGAGAGTGATATTTAGTTAATTCTTTTTGAAGATGATTAATTGATAAATCCCTCACGTCCAGTAATTTATTTTAGAATTTTTTGGGTTCCAGATCTTGCGCTAGCTACAGATTACTACAGACTATTCTGTTTTTGACAGATTCTGTTTTTCGTGTGTTGTTTGCTTATTTTGATGAATCTATGGCTTGTAAAATAGTTTATAAACCATAGAGAAGTTGGAATACAGTAGGTATAACACCAATATAAATAAAGAATGAGTTCATTACAGTACCTTGAAGTGGTCTTTTGTTTTCTTTCGCTAACGGAACTCACGAGATTTTCTACTTTAAGTTTTGTGTTGTGAAGTTTTCAAGTTTTGGGTAAAGATTTGATGGATTATGGAACAAGGAGTGGCAAGAGCCTAAGCTTGGGGATGACCATGGCACCCCCAAGATAATCTAAGGACACCTAAAAGCCAAAGCTTGGGGATGCCCCGGAAGGCATCCCCTCTTTCGTCTACTTCTATCGGTAACTTTACTTGGAGCTATATTTTTATTCGCCACATGGTATGTGTTTTGCTTGGAGCGTCTTGTATGATTTGAGTCTTTAATTTTTAGTTTACCACAATCATACTTTCTGTACACACCTTTTGAGAGAGCCATACATGATTTGGAATTTGTTAGAATACCCTATGTGCTTCGCTTATATCTTTTGAGTTATATAGTTTTGCTCTAATACTTCACTTATATCTTTTAGAGCATGGTGGTGGATTTGTTTTATAGAAACTATTGATCTCTCATGCTTCACTTAGATTTTTTTGAGAGTCTTAAATAGCATGGTAATTTGCTTAAAATCCTAATATGCTTGGTATACAAGATTAGTAATAAAACTTTCTTATGAGTGTGTTGAATACTATGATAAGTTTGATACTTGATAATTGTTTTGAGATATAAAGATGGTGATATTAAAGTTGTGCTAGTTGAGTAGTTATGAATTTGAGAAATACTCATGTTAAAGTTTGTGATTCCCTTAGCATGCACGTATGGTGAACCGTTATGTGATGAAGTCGGAGCATGATTTATTTATTGATTGTCTTCCTTATGAGTGGCGGCTGGGGACGAGCGATGGTCTTTTCCTGCCAATCTATCCCCCTAGGAGCATGCGCGTAATACTTTGCTTTGATAACTTGTAGATTTTTGCAATAAGTATATGAGTTCTTTATGACTAATGTTGAGTCCATGGATTATACGCACTCTCACCCTTCCACCTTTGCTAGCCTCTCTAATACCGCGCACCTTTCGCCGGTATCATACACCCACCATATACCTTCCTCAAACAGCCACCATACCTACCTATTATGGCATTTTCATAGTCATTCCGAGATATATTTCCATGCAACTTTCCACCGTTCCGTTTATTATGACACACTCCATCGTTGTCATATTGCTTAGCATGATCATGTAGTTGACATCGTATTTGTGGCAAAGCCACCATTCATAATTCTTTCATACATGTCACTCATGAGTCATTGCATCCCGGTACACCGCCGAAGGCATTCATATAGAGTCATATTTTGTTCTAAGTATCGAGTTGTAATTGTTGAGTTGTAAGAAAAATAAAAGTGTGATGATCATCATTATTCGAGCATTGTCCCAGTGAGGAAAGGATGATGGAGACTATGATTCCCCCACAAGTCGGGATGAGACTCCGGACGAAAAAAAGAGAAAGAAAAGAGGCCATAAAAAAAGAGAAAAGGCCCAAATAAAAAAAATGAGAGAAAAAGAGAGAAGGGACAATGTTACTATCCTTTTACCACACTTGTGCTTCAAAGTAGCACCATGATATTCATAGTAGAGAGTCTCTCATGTTATCACTTTCATATACTAGTGGGAATTTTTCATTATAGAACTTGGCTTGTATATTCCAATGATGGGCTTCCTCAAATTGCCCTAGGTCTTCATGAGCAAGCAAGTTGGATGCACACCCACTTAGTTTCTTTTTGAGCTTTCATATACTTATAGCTCTAGTGCATCCGTTGCATGGCAATCCCTACTCACACACATTGATATCTATTGATGGGCATCTCCATAGCCCGTTGATACACCTAGTTGATGTGAGACTATCTTCTCCCTTTTTGTCTTCTCCACAACCACCATTCTATTCCACCTATAGTGTTATATCCATGGCTCACGCTCATGTATTGCATGAAGATTGAAAAAGTTTTGAGAATGTCAAAAGTATGAAACAATTGCTTGGCTTGTCATCAGGGTTGTGCATGATTTAAATATTTTGTGTGGTGAAGATAGAGCATAGCTAGACTATATGATTTTGTAGGGATAACTTTCTTTAGCCATGTTATTTTGAGAAGACATAATTGCTTTGTTAGTATGCTTGAAGTATTATTATTTTTATGTCAATATAAACTTTTGTCTCGAATCTTTCAGATCTGAATATTCATACCACAATTAAGAAGAATTACATTAAAACTATGCCAAGTAGCACTCCGCATCAAAAATTCTGTTTTTATCATTTACCTACTTGAGGACGAGCAGGAATTAAGCTTGGGGATGTTTGATACATCTCCAATGTATCTATAATTTTTGATTGCTCCATGCTATATTATCTACTATTTTGGACATTATTGGGCTTTATTATCCACTTTTATATTATTTTTGGGACTAACCTATTAACTGGAGGACCAGCCCAGAATTGCTGTTTTTTGCCTGTTTTAGGGTTTCGAAGAAAAGGAATATCAAACGGAGTCCAAACGGAATGAAACCTTCGGGAACATGATTTTCTCAACGAACAAGACCCGGGAGACTTGGACCCTACGTCAAGAAAGAAAAGAGGAGGCCACGAGGTAGGGGGTGCGCCTACCCCCCCACCCCAGGCGCACCCTCCACCCTCGAGGGCCCCCTGTTGCACCACCGACGTACTCCTTCCTCCTATATATACCTACGTACCCCCAAATGATCAGATACAGAGCCAAAAACCTAATTCCACCGCCGCAACTTTCTGTATCCATGAGATCCCATCTTGGGGCCTGTTCCGCAGCTCCGTCGGAGGGGGCATCGATCACGGAGGGCTTCTACATCAACACCATAGCCTCTCCGATGAAGTGTGAGTAGTTTACCTCAGACCTACGGGTCCATAGTTAGTAGCTAGATGGCTTCTTCTCTCTTTTTGGATCTCAATACAATGTTCTCCCCCTCTCTTGTGGAGATCTATTCGATGTAATCTTCTTTTTGCGGTGTGTTTGTTGAGACCGATGAATTGTGGGTTTATGATCAAGTCTATCTATGAATAATATTTGAATCTTCTCTGAATTCTTTTATGTATGATTGGTTATCTTTGCAAGTCTCTTTGAATTATCAGTTTGGTTTGGCCTACTAGATTGATCTTTCTTGCAATGGGAGAAGTGCTTAGCTTTGGGTTCAATCTTGCGGTGTCCTTTCCCAATGACAGTAGGGGCAGCAAGGCACGTATTGTATTTTTGCCATCGAGGATAACAAGATGGGGTTTTCTTCATATTGCATGAGTCTATCCCTCTACATCATGTCATCTTGCTTAAGGCGTTACTTTGTTTTTAACTTAATACTCTAGATGCATGCTGGATAGCGGTCGATGAGTGGAGTAATAGTAGTAGATGCAGGCAGGAGTCGGTCTACTTGTTTCGGACGTGATGCCTATATACATGATCATACCTAGATATTCTCATAACTATGCTCAATTCTGTCAATTGCTCAACAGTAATTTGTTCACCCACCATAGAATACTTGTTCTCTCGAGAGAAGCCACTAGTGAAACCTATGGCCCCGGGTCTATCTTTATCATATTAATCTCCTACTACTTAGTTATTTCCTTTGCTAATTACTTTGCCTTTATTTTACTTTGCATCTTTATCATAAAAATACCAAAAATATTATCTTATCATATCTATCAGATCTCACTCTCGTAAGTGGCCTTATAGGGATTGACAACCCCTATTTGCGTTGGTTGTGAGGATTTATTTGTTTTGTGCAGGTACGAGGGACTCACGCGTAGCCTCCTACTTGATTGATACCTTGGTTCTCAAAAAATGAGGGGAATACTTACCCTACTTTGCTGCATCATCCCTTCCTCTTCGGGGAAAACCAACACAGTGCTCAAGAGGTAGCACTTGCTCGTTGTCGTTTCTTGGCACATGGAGAAACTTGCACCCTTCAAAATATCCACTGAGTTGCTGTACGAGGAAGCGGTAGCTCGCCATGTTTGCATCCTTGGCGTCCCAGTCGCCTGACGACTGCTGGACCACCAAGTCAGAGTCACTATAGCACATGATTCGACGAATGCCGAGCTCTTTGGCAAGTCGGAGCCCGTGAATGAGTACCTCGTATTCAGCGATGTTGTTGGAGGCGGCAAAATGGATTTGCAGCACATATGTGAGCTTGTCGCCTTTGGGAGAGGTGAGGACGATGCCGGCTCCCAAACCGGTGCGCATCTTGGAACCATCAAAATGCATCTGCCAATGGGTGGAGTCGGGCGCTGGCGGCAGGTACTGGGTCTCGGCCCAGTCGACAAGGAAGTCGGCCAGCGCTTGTGACTTGATGGCGGTGCGAGGCTGGTAGTAGATGGTGTACGGGGCCAAATCTATGGCCCATTTGGCCACTCAACCCGAAGCATCTCGGCTTCCGATGATCTCGGCCAGTGGAGCTGTGCAGACCACAGTTATTGGTTGCTCTTGAAAATACGACTTCAATCTCTTGGCGGCAAAGTGCACGCCGTAGTACATCTTCTGGTTGTGGGGGTAGTTTTTCTTGGAGGTCGACAATACTTCACTCAAATAATATACCGGTCTCTGGACTGGTAGTGCCTTGCCTTCCTCCTTGCGCTCTACCACAATGACTGTGCTGACCACTCGGCTGGTGGCGGCGATGTAGAGGAGCATAGGCTCCTTAGGAGTCGGAGCCGCCAGAACAGGTGGAGTAGTCGACATCTTTTTGAGCTGGAGGAAAGCTTCGTCCACCTTGTCGTTCCACTCGAAAAAGGTGGTCTTCTTTCTTCATGAGCTGGTACAGGGGAAGAGCCTTCTCGCCCAGCCGACTGATGAATCGGCTGATGGATGCTAAACATCCAGTGAACTTCTGCATGTCCAGCAGTCGGGTGGGTACTTCCATCCTCTCGATGGCCTTGATCTTCACAGGGTTGCACTCTATGCCGCATTCTGAGACCAGGAAACCAATAAGCTGGCCGGCTGGTACTCCAAAGACACATTTCACTGGGTTGAGCTTGATTTGAAACTGGCGTAGGTTCTCAAAGGTCTCTTTGAGGTCTTCTAGCAGCGTTCCACGCTTCTCCGTCTTCACCACCACATCGTCCACGTAAACATGGGCATTTCTGCCGAGTTGCTTGAGGAGGCACTTCTGCATGCAACGTTGAAACGTGGCGCCGGCATTCCTCAAGCCGAACGTCATGGTCAAGTAGCAGAAGGCTCCAAATGGTGTGATGAAGGCGGTCTTCAGTCTGTCGGCCGGGTTCAGCTTGATCTGGTGATATCCTGAATATGCATCCAAAAAGCTCAACAGCTTGCATCCGGCTGTGGAGTCTATCACTTGGTCGATTCTCGGCAAAGCGAACGGGTCCTTGGGGCATGCTTTGTTGAGGCTGGTGTAATCACTACACATACACCACTACTTGTTTTTCTTCAGCACAAGGACTGGGTTGGCCATCCATTCTGGAAAGAACACCTCCATGATGAAGCCGGCTTCTAGCAGTCGGGCTATCTCTTCTCCAACGACTCTTCTATTCTCTTCTGACAGGCGGCGCAAGGGCTGCCTAACTAGTTTGGCATCAGGTCGGACGTGTAACTTGTGCTCGGCGAAATCCGTTGGGACACCCGGCATGTCTTTGGGGGACCATGCAAAGATGTCCCGATTCTCACGGAGGAAATCGACGAGCTCGCCTTCCTATTTGCTGTCGAGGTTTGCACCTACAACAGCGTACCTCTCCAGGTGCTCCGGGTCCAAGGGAATCTTCTTTGTCTCTTTGGCCGGCTTGAACAAGCCCTCAGCTTCCGACTCCTTGGGATCGGGTGACATCTCCGGCCGCTTGCCTGCCATCGCCACAACCCGGTCAAGGAGCCGCTTCTCAGCTGCGATCATGAGGGACTCGGCCAACCGACTACTCTCGGCTGTGCAGGCAGACGACTTCTTGTAGTCGCCAGCTATGGTTAGAATGCCCTTGGAACTCGACATCTTCACTTGAGGTAGGCATAGTGGGGGACCGCCATAAACTTGTCCAGAGCAGGTCGGCCAAGTAGCGCATGGTATGGGCTCTTGAGGTCCACCACTTCGAACCAGACTAGCTCTCGGCGGAAGTGATCTTTGTCTCCAAAGAGGACGCCTATCTGGATCTTGCCGATTGGTGAGCAGGAAAGGCCAGGAACTATGCCATGGAATATAGTCCGGCTGGACTGAAGCTGCCTTTGTCTGATTGCTAACTTCTCCATGGTATCCTTGTACAGAATATTGATGCTGCTGCCGCCATCTATCAGAACTCGGGAAAACCGAGCAGCTCGCTATCGATGGCAAAGGTAGCATCCAAAACCAGGGCGTAGGAACCGGGATTGGGCATTACATCCGGGTGGTCGGCCCTGCTCCAGTTGATAGGCTTCTCGGACCAATGCATGAACTCGAGGGTCTCAGACCTTACTGCAGTCACTTCTTGTTGTCGTTGTCGTTGGTTGTGCTTATCGTCGGCCACACTGGTGAACACCACATAAGCTCCGTGCTCTTCAGGGTACTCATCTTGTACGACTCCGACTGGTCTGACCGCCGACTGCTGGGGCGGAGGAGGCGGCTGCTGCCCAGTGATACCTCTCCAACGTATCTATAATTTTTGATTGCTCCAAGCTATATTATCTACTGTTTTGGACTATATTGGGCTTTATTTTCCACTTTTATATTATTTTTGGGACTAACCTATTAACCGGAGGCCCAGCCCAGAATTGCTGTTTTTTTTGCCTATTTCAGTGTTTCGAAGAAACGGAATATCAAACAGAGTCCAAACGGAATAAACCTTTCTGGAATGTGATTTTCTTCCCGAATATGACCCAGGAGACTTGGACCCTATGCCAAGGAAGCTTCGAGGTGGGCACGAGGTAGGGGGAGCGCCCTATACCCCCAGGCGCGCCCCCACCCTCGTGGGCCCACCGAAGCTCCACCGACGTACTTCTTCCTCATATATATACCTACGTACCCCCAAACGAATAGATACGGAGCCAAAAACCTAATTCCACCGCCGGAACTTCCTGTATCCACGAGATCCCATCTTGGGGCCTGTTCCGGAGCTCCGCCGGAGAGGGCCGTCATCACGGAGGGCTTCTACATCATCATAGCCTCTCCGATGAAGTGTGAGTAGTTTACCTCAGACCTTCGGGTCCATAGTTATTAGCTAGATGGCTTCTTCTCTCTTTTTGGATCTCAATACAAAGTTCTCCCCCTCTCTTGTGGAGATCTATTCGATGTAATCTTCTTCTTTTTTGCGGTGTGTTTGTTGAGATCGATGAATTGTGGGTTTATGATCAAGTCTATCTATGAATAATATTTGAATCTTCTCTGAATTCTTTTATGTATGATTGGTTATCTTTGCAAGTCTCTTCGAATTATCAGTTTGGTTTGGCCTACTAGATTGGTTTTTCTTGCCATGGGAGAAGTGCTTAGCATTGGGTTCGATTTTGTGGTGTCCTTTCCCAGTGACAGAAGGGGCAGCAAGGCACGTATTTCATCATTGCCATCGAGGATAACAAGATGGGGTTTATTTCATATTGCATGAATTTATCTCTCTACATCATGTCATCTTGCTTAAAGTGTTACTCTGTTTTTAACTTAATACGCTAGATGCATGCTGGATAGCGGTCGATGAGTGGAGTAATAGTAGTAGATGAAGAATCGTTTCGGTCTACTTGTCATGGACGTGATGCCTATATACATGATCATGCCTAGATATTCTCATAACTATGCTCAATTCTGCCAATTGCTCAACAGTAATTTCTTCACCCACCGTAGAATACTTATGCTCTTGAGAGAAGCCACTAGTGAAACCTATGGCCCCCGGGTCTATTCTCATCATATCAATCTCCATCACTTTAATCTTGCTTTGCTTTTTACTTTTACTTTTCACTTTGCATCTCTATACCAAAAATACCAAAAATATTATATCTATCAGATCTCACTCTCGTAAGTGACCGTGAAGGGATTGACAACCCCTAATCGCGTTGGTTGCAAGTAGCTATCATTTTGTGCAGGTACGAGGGACTTGAGCGTGGCCTCCTACTGGATTGATACCTTGGTTCTCAAAAACTGAGGGAAATACTTACGCTACTCTGCCGCATCATCCTTTCCTCTTCGGGGAAATCCAACGCAAGCTCAAGAGGTAGCAGGAAGAATTTCTGGCGCCGTTGCCGGGGAGTCTACGCAAAAAGTCAACATACCAAGTACCCATCACAATACCTATCTCTCGCATTACATTAGTTGCCATTTGCCTCTTGTTTTCCTCTCCCCCACTTCACCCTTGCCGTTTTATTCGCCCTCTCTTTCTCAATATCCTTCTCCTTCTCCTTCTCCCTTTGCCTTTTTCTCGCTTGCCTTTTTGTTTGCCCGTGTGTTGGATTGCTTGTTTGTCGCGATGGCTCAAGATACTACCAAATTGTGTGACTTCACCAATACCAATAATAATGATTTCTTTAGCACTCCGATTACTCCTCTTGCTAATACTGAATCTTGTGAAATCAATACTGCTTTGTTGAATCTTGTTATGAAAGATCAATTCATCGGCCTTCCTAGTGAAGATGCTCCTACTCATCTGAATAGCTTCGTTAATTTATGTGATATGCAAAAGAAAAAAGATGTCGATAATGATGTCGTTAAATTGAAGCTATTTTCTTTTTCGCTTAGAGATCGTGCTAAAGCTTGGTTTTCTTCTTTGCCTAAAAATAGTATTGATTCTTGGAATAAGTGCAAAGATGCTTTTATCTCTAAGTATTTCCCTCCCGCTAAGATCATCTCTCTTAGAAACGATATTATGAACTTTAAGCAACTTGATCATGAACATGTTGCACAAGCTTGGAAGATAATGAAATTAATGATACGTAATTTCCCTACTCATGATTTGAATTTGTGGATGATTATACAAAAAATTTATGCCGGATTGAATTTTGCTTCTAGAAATCTTTTAGATTCGGCCGCGGGAGGCACTTTTATGGAAATCACTTTAGGAGATGCTACTAAACTCCTAGATAATATTATGGTTAATTATTCTCAATGGCATACTGAAAGATCTTCTAATAAAAAAGTGCATGCGATAGAAGAAATCAATGTTTTGAGTGGAAAGATGGATGGACTTACACTAGTAGAAAAAGGGTCAAACGTGAAGCACATTAGTGCATGTTTGAATTTGAGCCGGCACTAATGGTACCATTAGTGCCGGTTCGAACGGCTATGCATTAATGTCGGTTCGTGTTGAACCTTTAGTACCGGTTCGTGCCACGAACCGGTACTAAAGGGGTGATGGCGGGCTGGCGTCAGGCCGGGGCCCCACGATCACCTTTAGTACCTGTTCGTGTCACAAACCGGTACTAAAGGGCTAACCTTTAGTACCGGTTTGTGCCACGAACCGGTACTAAAGGGGTCTGACCTATAGTACCGGTTTGTGACACAAACCGGCACTATAGGGCAATTTTC
>NC_041386.1:517857711-517899845 GCF_002162155.2 Triticum dicoccoides
AGTTCTGAAAAAATCAAAAGAAATTGACAAAAACTTCAAAAAATAAAATCCTTCAAGAGGTAGTTATATTACTACATCTACTAGTTAGGAAAATTTGAAAACTTAAATTTGGACATGTTTTGCAAAAAGTGTAGGGAAAATGTAAAACGGCTATAACTTTTCATTACGATGTCGGAAAAAAACGTATAATATATCAAAAAATTCAAAATGAAAATCCGCATCCGATGGAGATGGCCTACGGCCTGTTTGCAATTTTTTAGAATCCTCAAATTCCAAAAGGAAAAAAGATATGGTCAAATTTAAGTTTTTTAAAATTTTTTTTGTTAAATCTGGTCAAACTACTTATTCAAGAAGTATTAATGTTACTGCATAATTATTCTAGAATATTAGTGTTACTAAATAATTATTTCAATTTTTTGAATTTTGGTCAAATCTAGTCAAACTATGGTCAAACTGTGGTCAAACTATGGTCAAACTTATTCAAGAAATATTAGTGTTACTAAATAATTAATGTTTTTTAGAATAATAGTTTCAAACTCAAACAGTGAAATGTGTGACTTCATGCTCAAGCTAAACTCCTGAGGGTTAATAGGATTGACATCTTACTATTGTCAGGAAAACAACAAGTGCAGACTTGGAAACGAAGGAGAATAGAACCCGAAAGTTAAGCGTGCTCGTGCTGGAGTAGTGAGAGGGATGGGTGACCGGTCGGGAAGTTAGATGATTTGGAATGAGTGATCCACACTTGAGCAGTTAAGAGAGGTGATTAGGGACTAAATCACCAAATAATTCAGAAAAACTAAAAATCGAAAAAAATTCAAAAAAAAATTCCAAAATTTAAAAAAAAAATTCAAAAAAAACCTTTAGTACCGGTTGGTAACACCAACCGGTACTAAAGGTCCCCCATACCAGGGCGCGAGCTCACGCCACGTGGTGGCACTTTAGCGACGGTTCGTGCCGAACCGGTACTAAAGGGGGGGCCTTTAGTGCCCACCAATTAGTACCGGTTATGGAACCGGCACTAAAGGCCCTTACGAACCGGTTTTAAAGCTCTGTTTTCTACTAGTGTTATTAAATTATTTGCTACTAAGAGTGTTTCTTCTGATCCTAATGATATGTCTTTGTCTACTTTGATTGAGAATAACAATGAATCTATGGATGTGAATTTTGTTGGTAGGAATAATTTTGGTAACAACGCTTATAGAGGGAATTTTAATCCTAGGCCATATCCTAGTAATCCTTCTAATAATTATGGGAATTCCTACAACAACTCTTATGGAAATTATAATAAGACGGCCTCTGAATTTGAGAATAGTGTTAAAGAGTTTATGAATTCACAAAAGAATTGTAATGCTTTGCTTGAAGAGAAATTGTTTAAAGTTGATGATTTGGCTAGGAACATTGATAGAATTTCTCTTGAGGTTGATTCTTTAAAGCTTAGATCTATTCCTCCTAAGAATGATATCAATGAGTCTCTCAAAGCCATGAGAATTTCCATTGATGAGTGCAAGGAAAGAACCGCTAGGATGCGTGCTTCCAAAGATGCCTTTATTAAAGCGTGTTCTTCCAATTCCTATGAAAATCAAGATGAAGATCTAAAAGTTATTGATGTGTCTCCTATTAAATCTTTGTTTTGCAATATGAATCTTGATGAAACTGAATATGATCTTCCTTTACCTAGAAGGCGTTCTAAAAATTCGGAGTATTTAGATCTTAATGATGAAATTGATGAAAGTGGGATTGAAAGAAATAAAAATCTAGATGTTGCTAAACCCACTATATTGGATTTCAAGGAATTTAATTATGAAAGTTGCTCTTTAATTGATTGTATTTCCTTGTTGCAATCCGTGCTAAATTCTCCACATGCTTATAGTCAAAAGAAAGCCTTCACCAAACATATTGTTGATGCCTTGATGCAATCTTATGAAGAAAAACTTGAGTTGAAAGTTTCTATCCCTAGAAAACTCTATGATGAGTGGAAACCAACTATTAAAATTAAAATTAAAGATCATGGGTTTTATGCTTTGTGTGATTTGGGTGCTAGGGTCTCCACTATCCCCAAAACTTTGTGTGATTTGCTAGATTTCCGCGATTTTGATGATTGCTCTCTAAACTTGCATCTTGCGGATTCTACTATTAAGAAATCTATGGGAAGGATTAATGATGTTCTTATTGTTCCAAATAGGAATTATGTGCCCGTATATTTCATTGTTCTTGATATAGATTGCAATCCTTCTTGCCCTATTATTCTTGGTAGACCTTTCCTTAGAACGGTTGGTGCGATTATTGATATGAAGGAAGGGAATATTAGATTTCAATTTTCATTAAAAAAGGGCATGGAACACTTTACAAGAAAGAAAATAAAATTGCCATATGAAACTATCATGAGAGCCACTTATAGATTGCCTACCAAAGATGGCAATACCTAGATCTATCCTCGCTTTTATGCCTAGCTAGGGGCGTTAAACGATAGCGCTTGTTGGGAGGCAACCCAATTTTATTTTTAGTTTTTTGTGTTTTTCTTCTGTTAGGGAATAAATAACCCATCTACCTTCTGTTTGGATGTGGTTTTGTGTTTTAGTTAGTGTTTGTGCCAAGTTAGACCTATTGGATCTTCTTGGATGATAGTTATTTGACCTTGCTGTAATTTCCAGAAACTTTGCGTTCAGTGGCCGAATTGTTAAAAATCACCAGAACGTGATAAAATACTGATTCCAATTGCTGCTGATCAATAAACAAATTTTCTAGGTCGTCCAATTTTGATAGAGTTTTTGGATTTCGAGAAGTTTGCGTTAGTTACAGATTACTACAGTCTGTTCTGTTTTTGACAGATTCTGTTTTTCGTGTGTTGTTTGCTTATTTTGATGAATCTATGGTTAGTAAAATAGTTTATAATCCATAGAGAAGTTGGAATACATTAGGTTTAACACCAATATAAATAAAGAATGAGTTCATTACAGTACCTTGAAGTGGTCTTTTGTTTTCTTTCTCTAACGAAGCTCACGAGATTTCTATTGAGTTTTGTGTTGTGAAGTTTTCAAGTTTTGGGTGAATTCTTGTGATGGATTATGGAACAAGCAGTGGCAAGAGACTAAGCTTGGGGATGCCCCTGGCACCCCCAAGATAATCCAAGGACACCAAAAAGTCAAAGCTTGGGTATGCCCCGGAAGGCATCCCCTCTTTTGTCCACTTCCATCGGTAATTTACTTGGAGCTATATTTTTATTCACCAACATGATATGTGTTTTGCTTGGAGCGTCTTGTATTATTTGTGTCTTTGGTTGTTAGTGTGCCACAATCATCCTTGCTGTACACACCTTTTGAGAGTGTCATACATGAATTAGAATTTGATAGAATACTCTATGTGCTTCACTTATATCTTTTGAGCTAAGTAGTTTTGCTCTATGTGCTTCACTTAGATCTTTTAGAGCACGGTGGTGGATTTGTTTTAAAGAAACTATTGATCTCTCATGCTTCACTTAAATTATTTTTAGAGTCTTAATAGCATGGTAATTTGCTTAATAGTAACATGCTTGGTATTCAAGATTTGTGAAACTTTCTTTTGAGTGTGTTGAATACTAAGAAAAGTTGGATGCTTGATAATTGTTTTGAGATATGGAGGTAGTAATATCAAAGTCATGCTAGTAGAGTGATTGTGAATTTGAGAAGTGCTTCAGTTAAAGTTTGCAAGTCCCGTAGCATGCACGTATGGTAAACGTTATGCAACAAATTTGAAACATGAGGTGTTATTTGATTGTCCTCCTTATGAGTGGCGGTCGGGACGAGGGATGGTCTTTTCCTACCAATCTATCCCCCTAGGAGCATGCGCATAATACTTTGGTTTTTGATGGCTTGTAGATTTTTGCAATAAGTATATGAGTCCTTGGATTATACGCACTCTCACCCTTCCATCATTGCTAGCCTCTACGGTACCGTGCATTGCCCTTTCTCACATCGAGAGTTGGTGCAAACTTCGCCGGTGCATCCAAACCCTGTGATATGGTACGCTCTTTCACACATAAACCTCCTTATATCTTCCTCAAAACAGCCACGATACCTACCTATTATGGCATTTCCATAGCCATTCCGAGATATATTGTCATGCAACTTTCCACCATCCAGTTTATCATGACACATTCATCATTGTCATATTGCTTAGCATGATCATGTAGTTGACATAGTATTTGTGGCAAAGCCACCGTTCATAATTTTTTTCATACTTGTCACTCTTGATTCATTGCATATCCCGGTACACCGCCGGAGGCATCCATATAGAGTCATACTTTGTTCTAGTATCGAGTTGTAATCATTGAGTTGTAAATAAATAGAAGTGCGATGATCATCATTCAATAGAGCATTGTCCCAAAAAAAAGAGAGAGAAAGGCCAAAGAAAAAAAAGAAGGCCCAAAAAAGGGGGAAATAAATAAAAAGGGGCAATTCTACTATCCTTTTTTCCACACTTGTGCTTCAAAGTAGCACCATGTTCTTCATATAGAGAGTCTCTTGAGTTATCACTTTCATATACTAGTGGGAATTTTCATTATAGTACTTGGCCTGTATATTCCAACAATGGGCCTCCTCAAGTGCCCTATGTCTTCGTGAGCAAGCAAGTTGGATGCACACCCACTTAGTTTCTTTTGTTGAGCTTTCATACATTTATAGCTCTAGTGCATCCATTGCATGGCAATCCCTACTCGTTGCATTAACATCAATCGATGGGCATCTCCATAGCCCATTGATTAGCCTCGTTGATGTGAGACCGTGGGAGTCCTGGATTAGGGGGTCTCCGGACAGCCGGACTATCTCCATTGGCCGGACTATTAGACTATGAAGATACAGGATTGAAGACTTCGTCTTGTGTCCGGATGGGACTCTACTTGGCGTGGAAGGCAAGCTAGGCATATGTATATCTCCTCCTTTGTAACTGACCTTGTGTAACCCTAGCCCCCTTCGGTGTTTATATAAACCAGAGGGTTTTAGTCCGTAGGACAACATACAATCATACCATAGGCTAGCTTCTAGGGTTTAGCCTCTCTGATCTCGTGGTAGATCTACTCTTGTACCACCCATATCATCAATATTAATCAAGCAGGACGTAGGGTTTTACCTCATCAAGAGGGCCTGAACCTGGGTAGAACATTATGTCCCCTGCCTCCTGTTACCATCCGCCTTAGACGCATAGTTCGGGACCCCCTACCCGAGATCCGCTGGTTTTGACACCGACATTGGTGCTTTCATTGAGAGTTCCTCTGTGCCATCGCCGTTAGGCTTGATGGCTCCTACTATCATCGACAGCGATGCAGTCCAGGGTGAGACTTTTCTCCTCGGACAGATCTTCGTGTTCGGCGGCTTTGCACTACGGGCCAATTCGCTTGGCCATCTGGAGCAGATTGAAAGTTACGCCCCTGGCCACCAGGTCAGGTTTTGAAGCTTAAACTACACGGCCGATATCTGTGGAGACTTGATCTTCGACGGATTCGAGCCTCTGCCTTGTGCGTCACGCGGTCACGATGAGTACGATTTAGCTCTACCGTCGGACAATGTTCAGGAGATCGCACATGCAGCCACTCCGACCCTCAATTCGGAGCCAGTTGCGCCGTCCATGGACGGGTGGATGGACCCCGCCACGGAGGCATTACCCTCAGCGGTGATCGAGCCAAACATCGACCTTACCTTACACAAGAGCCGTCTTGTTAAACTGTCGGATCCTTCTCCGGCCATGGACTCTGAACCGCCTGCGCCCGTTCCTATCGAATCCGATTGGGCGCCGATCATGGAGTTTACCTCCGCCGATATTTTTCAGCACTCGCCCTTTGGCGACATACTGAACTCATTAAGGTCTCTCTCCTTGTCAGGAGGATCCTGGCCGAACTATGTCCGACAGGATTGGGATGCGGACGACGAAGAAATTCACGGCCCACCCACTACCCACTTAGTAGCCACTATCGATGACTTAACCGACATGCTCGACTTCGACTCCGAAGACATCGACGGTATGGACGACGATGCGGGAGACGAAGAGGAACCACTGCTCACAGGGCACTGGACAGCCACCTCATTATACGATATATACATGGTGGATACACCCAAAGAAGGCAATGGCAACGAGATAGCGGAGGATGACCCCTCCAAGAAGCAACCCAAGTGCCGACATCAACGGCGCCGCTCTAAGTCCCGTCAAAGCAAAAGTGGTGATACCGGCACAGGAGATAATAATACTCCGGATAGTGCCGAAGACAACAACAATTCCCTCCAGCAAGATTTAGAGCAGGAGGATGGAAGAGCCATCCCTCCTGAGAGAGCGGCAGATGAAGAGGCGGAGGATGATAATTACATGCCCCCCTCCGAAGACGAGGCAAGCCTCGGCGACGACGAATTCACCGTGCCAGAGGATCCCGTCGAACAAGAGTGCTTCAAACGCCGGCTTATAGCCACGACAAATAGCCTTAAGAAAAAGCAGCAGCAGCTTCAAGCTGATCAAGATCTGCTAGCTGACAGATGGACTGAAGTCCTCGCGGCCGAGGAATATAAACTCGAGCGTCCCTCCAAGAGTTACCCAAAATGCAGGTTGCTACCCCGACTGGAGGAAGAAGCGTATGACGCGGCTGATCGGCCACCTCGTGGCCGCTTTAAAGAGGCATTCCAGCAAAAAACTCAGCCTGCACCCCGACGCCATTCAAATAAAAAGGCATGGGGAGATATGCCAGACCTGCGAGACATATTGGAGGACAAAGCAAAGCATGCAAGATCGATCTACGGATCGCGAGGGCGCGCCACTATGCGAGACGATAAACGTCACGTCGGATACAGTAAAAGTAAATCCGGCCGGGCCGAACACAGCGGGCAAGACCCATTCGAGCTGCGTCGCGATATAGCTCAATACAGAGGCGCCGCACACCCCTTATGCTTCACAGACGAAGTAATGGATCATCAAATCCCAGAAGGTTTCAAACCTGTGAATATTAAATCATACGACGGCACAACAGATCCCGCGGTATGGATCGAGGGTTTCCTCCTCCACATCCACATGGCCCGCGGTGATGACTTACACGCCATCAAATACCTCCCACTAAAGCTCAAGGGACCAGCGCGACATTGGCTTAACAGCTTGCCAGCAGAGTCCATTAGCTGTTGGGAAGATCTGGAAGCCGCATTCCTCGACAACTTTCAGGGCACTTATGTGCGGCCACCAGATGCCGATGACTTGAGCCACATAATTCAACAGCCAGAAGAATCGGCCAGGCAATTCTGGACTCGGTTCCTAACAAAGAAAAATCAAATCGTCGACTGTCCGGATGCAGAGGCCCTAGCGGCTTTCAAACACAACATCCGCGACGAATGGCTAGCCCGGCACCTTGGTCAGGAAAAGCCGAAATCTATGGTAGCCCTCACGACACTCATGACCCGCTTTTGTGCGGGAGAAGACAGCTGGCTGGCTCGCAGTAATAACATATCAAAGAACCATGGTACTTCGGATACCAAGCATGGCAATAGCAGGTCACATCGCAACAAACATAAGCGCCGCATTAACAGCGATAATAATGAGGATACAACAGTCAATGCCGGATTCAAAGGCTCTAAACCCGGTCAGCGGAAAAAGCCATTCAAACAAAGTATGCCGGGTCCGTCCAGCTTGGACCGTATACTCGATCGCTCGTGTCAAATACACGGCACCCCAGAAAAGCCAGCCAATCACACAAACAGGGATTGTTGGGTGTTCAAGCAGGCTGGCAAGTTAATTGCCGAAAACAAGGACAAGGGGCCACATAGCGATGACGAGGAGGAGCCCCAGCAGCCTCACACCGGAGGACAGAAGAGGTTTCCCCCACAAGTGCGGACGGTGAACATGATATACGCAACCCACAACCCTAAGAGGGAGCGGAAGCGTGCTCTCAGGGACGTATATGCGTTGGAGCCAGTCGCCCCAAAGTTCAACCCATGGTCCTCCTATCCGATCACTTTCGATCGCAGGGACCATCCCACTAGTATCTGTCATGGTGGATTCGCCACACTGGTTCTGGACCCAATCATTGACGGATTTCACCTCACTCGAGTCCTTATGGATGGCGGCAGCAGTCTGAACCTGCTTTATCAGGACACAGTGTGCAAAATGGGTATAGACCCCTCAAGGATCAAACCCACAAAAACGACCTTTAAGGGCGTCATTCCAGGCGTAGAGGCCCATTGCACAGGCTCAATTACACTGGAAGTGGTCTTCGGATCCCCGGACAACTTCCGAAGTGAAGAGTTAATCTTTGATATAGTCCCATTCTGCAGTGGTTATCATGCACTGCTCGGGCGAACCGCATTTGCGAGATTCAATGCGGTACCGCATTATGCATACCTCAAGCTCAAGATGCCAGGACCTCGCGGGGTTATTACAGTCGATGGAAACACAAAGCGCTCTCTCTAAACGAAGGAGCACACTGCGGCCCTCGCAGCAGAAGCGCAAAGCAACCTCTCAAGGCAATCCACCAGTTCGGCGTTTCAAGACCCGGACACCTTCAAGCGCGCTCGGAGCAATCGGCAACTAGACCGCCTGGCGCGATCTGAGCTCGCATAGCAATGCGCCCCCCACCCAAGTCCCAGCCGAACGGTGAAACTCGTGCCACGCGTACATAATTATGCATTAAAAGTACCATGGGCACAGGTGGGGAGGGGGGACACACTGTGGCACGCCCCAGGACGCGGCTTAAACCGCACTAGGGGCTTCCCGTTTGGTTATTTTTCTCTTTTTCAGGACCTTACTCTCTGGAAACACTGTCCGGCGGCACTATCGCCGAACACATGATGCAGCAACCAAGGAGGCAGAAAGCTACGTCACACCACGGAATTCCCAGGTGGATTACAATAACGAGCGAAATATTTGATTTAATACTGTTCCTCAGCTTGCCCTTGGAAGGGACATAGTCCTACGCTTTGCTTATCGCACCATCTGTATCATTCTGCTTTAAACGCACCTTTTTGAATAAACAATGCATAACATCACGACTATTATTGCATTCTTGTTATATATATGTGTGTTCATTAGCGACGCCTTACAACCGTACACTTTGGTACGGCCAATACACCAGGGGCTTGCATACCCCACAATATGGTGTGAAAAGTCCGAACAATTTCACAAGTGCGGCACCCCGAACTTATAGCATTATATGCATCAGCTCCGAATCATGTCTTTGGTCAAATGTTGGGTTTGCCCGGCTCCTATGTTTTGGTACCTTACGTTCCGCTCTATCGGCTAAGGTAGCGCTAGGAGAACTACTGCGATTGTGCCCCGGTTCTGCTGGGCTTAGCACCTCAGTAGAGAAAGCTAAAACTGACTGTCATGATAAGGCGAGAGACTGGTTGCTGTTTGGCGAGGTTTTCGAGTCCCTAAAGACTTATGCCGCTTAGAGCGAGGGGACGGCCCTGTCCGGCTTAAAGGCGTGTATCGCGCCCCGAATTCGGCCTTTCGAATACCAGGGGCTTCGCCGAAATTTAAAATTATAGAATTCTATGGCTAAGTGAGAGTGATAAAGCATTATTAGTCTGGTTGCCTTGTTCGTTGTGTTGAGCACCTCCCTCGAAGGACCCAAACATGGGAACAAGAGTGCTCAGGTTTATCCTGAACACCCCAGCACTCGTGGCATGGGGGCAGAAGCCGAGGACTAGCCATCTCTCAGATTGGATAAACAGCCAAACAGAAGGTAATATTTTAAATTCACATAATAAGCGTTGCATAGCGCATATGAAACAAGTTTTCATCATACAGGATCACATGAGCAAGTTTACTCAAATATTACATCCTCTGAACATTCGTCCGCTACAAGACGGGCACCCTTCAGGACACCCTCATAATAAATTTCGGGGGTGCGGTGCTCCTTGCCCTGCGGGGTCCCTCCTTGATCAGCTTCACGGCATCTAGCTTGGCCCATTGCACCTTCACACGGGTGAAAGCCCGGCGTGCACCTTCGATGCAGACAGACCGCTTGACGACCTCCAGCCGTGGGCAGGCGTCCACAAGCCGCCTCACCAGGCCGAAGTAGCTGTTCGGAAGGGCGTCGCTAGTCCACAGCCGGACTATAAAGCCCTTCATGGCCTATTCGGCCGCTTTATGTAGCTCGACCAGCTGCTTTAGCTGGTCGCTCATGGGCACCAGGTGTTCGGTCCCGGTATACTGAGACCAGAATAGCTTCTCCGTTGAGCTCCCCTCCTCGGCCTGGTAAAACTGTGCGGCATCCGACACGCTGCGAGGCAAATCTGCGAATGCTCCTAGAGAGCTCCGGATTCGGGTAAGTAATAGGTAATTTACTTTCACATGCTTGCTTTGCATATAGAATGCCTTACCCGCCGCTATTTTCTTCATCACATCAATCTCCTGGAGGGCCTTTTGGGCTTCGGCCTTGGCACTTTTTGCGCTCTCGAGGGCCGCGGCAAGCTCAGACTCTCGCGTCTTCGAGTCAAGCTCCAACGCCTCGTGCTTTGTCACGAGAGCCTGGAGCTCTTGCTACACCTCGCCCACACGAGCCTCTTGCTTTTCCCGCTCGGTGTGCTCCTTGGCCGCTTTATCTTCGGCCTTGGTTAGCGCTTGCTTCAGGGTTTCCACCTCGGTCATGGCCCCTGGCAAATATACGATGATCCTGTCATTTTGCAATCGCGTCTTCTTTTATATATACATATCTATAGACAGGGTATTACTTACCCGTGTTCTCCTCGAGCTGCCTCTTAGCAAGGCCGAGCTCTTTCTTGGACCCCTCGAGGTCCTGCTTCAGTACGGTGACCTCCGCAGTCAGTGCGACGGACGCCAGCAGCGAAGCCTGCGTACGCATATTGACATACTCATATTAGACTCCTGCGATATTGTTTGATCCTTTGTTCGGCTTTTCTTTGTGAACACCGAACAGAGCATCAGGGGCTACTGTCTATGCGGTAATATTTTCCTATATTTTAAACACTTACCTCAAAGCCTATTAGAAGGCTGGCACAGGCTTCAGTCAATCCGCTCTTGGCGGACTAAACCTTCTGGATCACCGCACTCATGATAGTGCGGTGCTCCTTGTCGATGGAAGTGCTGCGAAGTGCTTCTAACAGATTGTCCGGCGCCTCTGGATGGGCAGAGGTCATAGGCACAGGCGTCTCGCCCCTCTTAGAAGGAGGCCGCCTGCCCGAGCCCGGAACCACTGGAGGTTCCGGCGCGGTGTTCGGCTGAGGGCCGAACTCGGAGCTCTCAGGCGCCTTGTCCCCTCGGCTCCCGGAGTCCGGGAGGCCGCCTTGAGGCGCCTCCGGGATTGTCTCCCCTCGACCCAGTGCCTCGTGAGATAGCACCTCGGCGTCGTCCGCAGGATGAGGGGAGGTGGCGGTTGGGACTAGATCGCTATCCATGTCCGACGAGCCCACGGAGCCGTCCGATGATACATCGATATGGGCTCGGGGCGGCCTGCATAATTATTTTTCGGCGTTAGGGAAAGCAACGCGACAAAGGAATGCTATGAGTTACTCTGGTATCCGAATACTTATGATCTCCCCAGGGGCTTGGCCCTGGGCAACCACTCGTCTTCGCCTTCATCGGCGGCGGTGGAACTGTCCGGAAGGAGAGTCCTTCCCTTCTTGGACCCTTCGGCCCCCCCAGTTGGGGCGGCCTTCCTTTTCTTGTCTCCCCCAACAGGAAGGGGAGCATCTTCTTCTTCTTCCTCGTCTTCGGGGGAGGAGTGCGCCGCAGAGTCATCGGACGGTGAGTCCGACGACGCCTGGCGTCGGGAACTCTTTCGGGTTCCCTTGGCCTTCTTGGTCTTCTCCGGCACCTTGTAAGGAGCCGGAGTTAGCATCTCCGTCAGGAGAGCACCCGCAGTGTCTTCGGGCAAGGGGGGCAGACAGTTAATCTACCCAACGTCTCCACCTAGTCCTGTCAAAGGCATGGAGATTAGACCCCGCACATGATTAAGCTAGGGGAAATAACTGTCCTACGGGACGTATTGAACTCACCGAACGCGCTAGGCGCTTTGCGCTTAGTCCGCGGTCCTCGGCGAGAGAAGGAGGGACCTCGGCGCCCTTGAACAGCACCTTCCAGACGTCCTTGTGCGTCGTATCAAAGAGCTCGCTTAGAGTCTGGTGCTGGGCTGGGTCAAACTCCCACAAGTTAAAATCCCGTTGTTGACACGGGAGGATCCGGCGGATGAGTATAACCTGAACTATGTTGACAAGCTTGAGCTTCTTGCTTGCCATACTCCGGATACATTTCTGGAGTCCATCCAGCTCCACAGATGAACCCCACGACAAGCCCTTCTCTTTCCAGGAAGTGAGCCGTGTAGGGAATTCGGATCGAAACTCGGGGGCCGCCGCCCATTTGGCGTCACGCGACTCGGTGATGTAGAACCACACCGATTACCATCCCTTTATGGTCTCCACAAAGGAGCCTTCAAGCCATATAATGTTGGGCATCTTACCCACCATGGCTCCGCCGCATTCTGCTTGTTGGCCTCCCACCACCTTCGGCTTGATATTGAAGGTCTTTAACCACAGGCTGAAGTGGGGCCGGATGCGGAGGAAAGCCTCACACACGACGATGAACACCGAAATGTTGAGGACGAAGTTCGGGGCCAGATCATGAAAGTCCAGCACGTAGTAGAATATGAGACCACGGACGAATGGATGGAGGGGAAACCCCAGTCCGCGGAGGAAGTGGTGGAGGAAAACTATCCTCTCGTGAGGTTCCGGGGTAGGGACGATCTGCCCCGCAGCGGGCAGCCGATGCGCGATATTCGCGGCTAAGTATCCGGCTCCGCGCAGCTTCTTGATATGTCCCTCCGTAACGGAGGAAGCCATCCATTTGCCTCCCGCTCCGGACATGTTTGGAGAAGGTTGAGGGAAGGGATGTGGACTTGGGTGTTGGAGCTCGAGTGCGTGAAAATGGATGAGCAAAGGAGGAAGAAGGCGTGGATGAAAAGGTGAATCCTTGTCCCTTTATATGGGCGGACGAAACTGAGCGTCCCCACTAGCCTGGTAAAACTCGCTTATCCCCCAAGCGCCATAATCGATGGCGCGGTTGGGTTACCCATGCCCGTATTGATGAGAATCCCGTGATAAGGGGACACGATCTCTGCTTTGACAAGACGTGTCAAAAAACAACCTCGCGTTATGTGCAGGGCTAGTTAAAGGAAACGGTTCGAATAATCACCGGGCCATGACATAATGTCGTGTTGCCAAAACAAGTCAGCAAATTGGATTTGTGGAAATATTATTCTCTCTACGGTGGTATGTGGAACTTATTTTTCAGGGTCTGACAATATCCTTATATTCAAATTCTTCCGTGGTATATTCGGAGGAGGAACCCGCCTTGCAATGCCGAAGACAATACTGCGCGCCGGACTCATCGTCATTGAAAGCCTGGTTCAGGGGCTACTGTGGGAATCCTGGATTAGGGGGTCTCCGGACAGCCGGACTATCTCCATTGGCCGCACTGTTAGACTATGAAGATACAGGATTGAAGACTTCATCTTGTGTCCCGATGGGACTCTACTTGGTGTGGAAGGCAAGCTAGGCAATACGGATATGTATATCTCCTCCTTTGTAACCGACCTTGTGTAATCCTAGCCCCCTTCGGTGTCTATATAAACCGGAGGGTTTTAGTCCATAGGACAACATACAATCATACCATAGGCTAGCTTCTAGGGTTTAGCCTCTCTGATCTCGTGGTAGATCTACTCTTGTACCATCCATATCATCAATATTAATCAAGCAGGACGTAGGGTTTTACCTCCATCAAGAGGGCCTGAACCTGGGTAAAACATTGTGTCCCCTGCCTCCTGTTACCATCCGCCTTAGACACACAGTTCGGGACCCCCTACCCGAGATCCGTCGGTTTTGACACTGACAGAGACTTTCTCCTTTTTGTCTTCTCCACATAACCCCCATCATTATATTCTATTACACCCATAGTGTTATATCCATGGCTCACGCTCATGTATTGCGTGAAAGTTTATGAGTTTGAAATTATTAAGGTATGAAACAATTGCTTGGCTTGTCATCGGGGTTGTGCAGGATGAGAGCATTCTTGTGTGACGAAAATGGAGCATGACTAAACTATATGATTTTGTAGGGATGAACTTTCTTTGGCCATGTTACCTTAAGAAAACATAATTGCTTTGTTGGTTTGCTTGAAGTATTATTATTCTCTATGTCAATATGAACTTTTGTCTTGAATCTTCCTAATCTGAATATTCATACCACAATTAAGAAGATTTGCATTGAAATTATGCCAAGTAGCACTCCGCATCAAAAATTTCTCTTTTTATCATTTACCTACTCGAGGACGAGCAGGAATTAAGCTTGGGGATGCCTGATACGTCTCCAACGTATCTATAATTTTTGATTGCTCCATGCTATATTATCTACTGTTTTGGACTATATTGGGCTTTATTTTCCACTTTTATATTATTTTTGGGACTAACCTATTAACCGGAGGCCCAGCCCAGAATTGCTGCTTTTTTGCCTATTTCAGTGTTTCGAAGAAACGGAATATCAAACAGAGTCCAAACGGAATAAAGCTTTCTGGAATGTGATTTTCTTCCCGAATATGACCCAGGAGACTTGGACCCTACGCCAAGGAAGCTTCGACGTGGGCACGAGGTAGGGGGAGCGCCCTATACCCCCAGGCGCGCCCCCACCCTCGTGGGCCCACCGAAGCTCCACCGACGTACTTCTTCCTCCTATATATACCTACGTACCCCCAAACGAACAGATATGGAGCCAAAAACCTAATTCCACCGCCGGAACTTCCTGTATCCACGAGATCCCATCTTGGGGCCTGTTCCGGAGCTCCGCCGGAGAGGGCCGCAATCACGGAGGGCTTCTACATCATCATAGCCTCTCCGATGAAGTGTGAGTAGTTTACCTCAGACCTTCGGGTCCATAGTTATTAGCTAGATGGCTTCTTCTCTCTTTTTGGATCTCAATACAAAGTTCTCCCCCTCTCTTGTGGAGATCTATTCGATGTAATCTTCTTCTTTTTTGCGGTGTGTTTGTTGAGACCGATGAATTGTGGGTTTATGATCAAGTCTATCTATGAATAATATTTGAATCTTCTCTGAATTCTTTTATGTATGATTGGTTATCTTTGCAAGTCTCTTCGAATTATCAGTTTGGTTTGGCCCACTAGATTGGTTTTTCTTGCCATGGGAGAAGTGCTTAGCATTGGGTTCGATTTTGCGGTGTCCTTTCCCAGTAACAGAAGGGGCAGCAAGGCACGTATTGCATCATTGCCATCGAGGATAACAAGATGGGGTTTATTTCATATTGCATGAATTTATCTCTCTACATCATGTCATCTTGCTTAAAGCGTTACTCTGTTTTTAACTTAATACTCTAGATGCATGCTGGATAGCGGTCGATGAGTGGAGTAATAGTAGTAGATGCAGAATCCTTTCGGTCTACTTGTCATGGACGTGATGCCTATATACATGATCATGCCTAGATATTCTCATAACTATGCTCAATTCTGCCAATTGCTCAACAGTAATTTCTTCACCCACCGTAGAATACTTATGCTCTTGAGAGAAGCCACTAGTGAAACCTATGGCCCCCGGGTCTATTCTCATCATATCAATCTCCATCACTTTAATCTTGCTTTGCTTTTTTACTTTTACTTTTCACTTTGCATCTCTATACCAAAAATACCAAAATATTATATCTATCAGATCTCACTCTTGTAAGTGACCGTGAAGGGATTGACAACCCCTAATCGCGTTGGTTGCGAGTAGCTATTGTTTTGTGTAGGTACGAGGGACTTGAGCGTGGCCTCCTACTGGATTGATACCTTGGTTCTCAAAAACCGAGGGAAATACTTACGCTACTCTGCCGCATCATCCTTTCCTCTTCGGTGAAATCCAACGCAAGCTCAAGAGGTAGCAGGAAGAATTTCTGGCGCTGTTGCCGGGGAGTCTACGCAAAAAGTCAACATACCAAGTACCCATCACAATCCCTATCTCTCGCATTACATTAGTTGCCATTTGCCTCTTGTTTTCCTCTCCCCCACTTCACCCTTGCCGTTTTATTCGCCCTCTCTTTCTCAATATCCTTCTCCTTCTCCTTCTCTGTTTGCCTTTTTCTCGCTTGCCTTTTTGTTTGCCCGTGTGTTGGATTGCTTGTTTGTCGCGATGGCTCAAGATACTACCAAATTGTGTGACTTCACCAATACAATTAATAATGATTTCTTTAGCACTCCGATTACTCCTCTTGCTAATACTGAATCTTGTGAAATCAATACTGCTTTGTTGAATCTTGTTATGAAAGATCAATTCATCGGCCTTCCTAGTGAAGATGCTGCTACTCATCTGAATAGCTTCGTTAATTTATGCGATATGCAAAAGAAAAAAGATGTCGATAATGATGTCATTAAATTGAAGCTATTTTCTTTTTCGCTTAGAGATCGTGCTAAAGCTTGGTTTTCTTCTTTGCCTAAAAATAGTATTGATTCTTGGAACAAGTGCAAAGATGCTTTTTTCTCTAAGTATTTCCCTCCCGCTAAGATCATCTCTCTTAGAAACGATATTATGAACTTTAAGCAACTTGATCATGAACATGTTGCACAAGCTTGGAAGATAATGAAATTAATGATACGTAATTGCCCTACTCATGGTTTGAATTTGTGGATGATTATACAAAAAATTTATGCCGGATTGAATTTTGCTTCTAGAAATCTTTTAGATTCGGCCGCGGGAGGCACTTTTATGGAAATCACTTTAGGAGATGCTACTAAACTCCTAGATAATATTATGGTTAATTATTCTCAATGGCATACTGAAAGATCTTCTAATAAAAAAGTGCATGCGATAGAAGAAATCAATGTTTTGAGTGGAAAGATGGATGGATTTACACTAGTAGAAAAAGGGTCAAACGTGAAGCACATTAGTGCATGTTTGAATTTGAGCCGGCACTAATGGTACCATTAGTGCCGGTTCGAACGGCTATGCATTAATGTCGGTTCGTGTTGAACCTTTAGTACCGGTTCATGCCACGAACCGGTACTAAAGGGGTGATGGCGGGCTGGCGTCAGGCCGGGGCCCCACGATCACCTTTAGTACCTGTTCGTGTCACAAACCGGTACTAAAGGGCTAACCTTTAGTAACGGTTTGTGCCACGAACCGGTACTAAAGGGGTCTGACCTATAGTACCGGTTTGTGACACAAACCGGCACTATAGGGAAATTTCCAAACTCTGCCCCCCCCCCCGCGTGTGTCGCCATTTCAGTTCTGAAAAAATCAAAACAAATTGACAAAAACTTTAAAAAATAAAATCCTTCAAGAGGTAGTTATATTACTACATCTACTAGTTAGGAAAATTAAACTTAAATTTGGACATGTTTTGCAAAATGTGTAGGGAAAATGTAAAATGGCTATAACTTTTGCATACGATGTCGGAAAAAACGTATAATATATCAAAAAATTCAAAACGAAAATCCGCATCCGATGGAGATGGCCTACGGCCTGTTTGCAATTTTTTAGAATCCTCAAATTCTAAAAGGAAAAAAAGATATGGTCAAATTTAAGTTTTTTTTAAATTTTTTTGTTAAATCTGGTCAAACTACCTATTCAAGAAGTATTAATGTTACTACATAATTATTCAAGAATATTAGTGTTACTAAATAATTATTTCAATTTTTTGAATTTTGGTCAAATCTAGTCAAACTATGGTCAAACTATGGTCAAACTGTGGTCAAACTATGGTCAAACTTATTCAAGAAATATTAGTGTTACTAAATAATTAATGTTTTTTAGAATAATAGTTTCAAACTCAGACAGTGAAATGTGTGACTTCATGCTCAAGCTAAACTCCTGAGGGTTAATAGGATTGACATCTTACTATTGTCAGGAAATAACAAGTGCAGACTTGGAAACGAAGGAGAATAGAACCCGAAAGTTAAGCGTGCTCGTGCTGGAGTAGTGAGAGGGATGGGTGACCGGTCGGGAAGTTAGATGATTTAGAATGAGTGATCCACACTTGAGCAGTTAAGACAGGTGATTAGAGACTAAATCACCAAATAATTCAGAAAAATTAAAAATAAAAAAAATCAAAAAAAATCCAAAATTTTCAAAAAAAATTCAAAATAAACCTTTCTGGAATGTGATTTTCTTCCCGAATATGACCCAGGAGACTTGGACCCTATGCCAAGGAAGCTTCGAGGTGGACACGAGGTAGGGGGAGCGCCCTATACCCCCAGGCGCGCCCCCACCCTCGTGGGCCCACCGAAGCTCCACCGACGTACTTCTTCCTCCTATATATACCTACGTACCCCCAAACGAACAGATACGGAGCCAAAAACCTAATTCCACCGCCGGAACTTCCTGTATCCACGAGATCCCATCTTGGGGCCTGTTCCGGAGCTCCGCCGGAGAGGGCCGTCATCACGGAGGGCTTCTACATCATCATAGCCTCTCCGATGAAGTGTGAGTAGTTTACCTCAGACCTTCGGGTCCATAGTTATTAGCTAGATGGCTTCTTCTCTCTTTTTGGATCTCAATACAAAGTTCTCCCCCTCTCTTGTGGAGATCTATTCGATGTAATCTTCTTCTTTTTTGCGGTGTGTTTGTTGAGACCGATGAATTGTGGGTTTATGATCAAGTCTATCTATGAATAATATTTGAATCTTCTCTGAATTCTTTTATGTATGATTGGTTATCTTTGCAAGTCTCTTCGAATTATCAGTTTGGTTTGGCCTACTAGATTGGTTTTTCTTGCCATGGGAGAAGTGCTTAGCATTGGGTTCGATTTTGCGGTGTCCTTTCCCAGTGACAGAAGGGGCAGCAAGGCACGTATTGCATCATTGCCATCGAGGATAACAAGATGGAGTTTATTTCATATTGCATGAATTTATCTCTCTACATCATGTCATCTTGCTTAAAGCGTTACTCTGTTTTTAACTTAATACTCTAGATGCATGCTGGATAGCGGTCGATGAGTGGAGTAATAGTAGTAGATGCAGAATCCTTTCGGTCTACTTGTCATGGACGTGATGCCTATATACATGACCATGCCTAGATATTCTCATAACTATGCTCAATTCTGCCAATTGCTCAACAATAATTTCTTCACCCACCGTAGAATACTTATGCTCTTGAGAGAAGCCACTAGTGAAACCTATGGCCCCCGGGTCTATTCTCATCATATCAATCTCCACCACTTTAATCTTGCTTTGCTTTTTACTTTTACTTTTCACTTTGCATCTCTATACCAAAAATATCAAAAATATTATATCTATCAGATCTCACTCTCGTAAGTGACCGTGAAGGGATTGACAACCCCTAATCGCGTTGGTTGCGAGTAGCTATCGTTTTGTGCAGGTACGAGGGACTTGAGCGTGGCCTCCTACTGGATTGATACCTTGGTTCTCAAAAACTGAGGGAAATACTTACGCTACTCTGCGGCATCATCCTTTCCTCTTCGGGGAAATCCAACGCAAGCTCAAGAGGTAGCAGGAAGAATTTCTGGCGCCGTTGCCGGGGAGTCTACGCAAAAAGTCAACATACCAAGTACCCATCACAATCCCTATCTCTCGCATTACATTAGTTGCCATTTGCCTCTTGTTTTCCTCTCCCCCACTTCACCCTTGCCGTTTTATTCGCCCTCTCTTTCTCAATATCCTTCTCCTTCTCCTTCTCCTTTTTCCTTTTTCTCGCTTGCCTTTTTGTTTGCCCATGTGTTGGATTGCTTGTTTGTCGCGATGGCTCAAGATACTACCAAATTGTGTGACTTCACCAATACCAATAATAATGATTTCTTTAGCACTCTGATTACTCCTCTTGCTAATACTGAATCTTGTGAAATCAATACTGCTTTGTTGAATCTTGTTATGAAAGATCAATTCATCGGCCTTCCTAGTGAAGATGCTGCTACTCATCTGAATAGCTTCGTTAATTTATGTGATATGCAAAAGAAAAAAGATGTCGATAATGATGTCGTTAAATTGAAGCTATTTTCTTTTTCGCTTAGAGATCGTGCTAAAGCTTGGTTTTCTTCTTTGCCTAAAAATAGTATTGATTCTTGAAACAAGTGCAAAGATGCTTTTATCTCTAAGTATTTCCCTCCCGCTAAGATCATCTCTCTTTTAAACGATATTATGAACTTTAAGCAACTTGATCATGAACATGTTGCACAAGCTTGGAAGATAATGAAATTAATGATACGTAATTGCCCTACTCATGGTTTGAATTTGTGGATGATTATACAAAAAATTTATGCCGGATTGAATTTTGCTTCTAGAAATCTTTTAGATTCGGCCGCGGGAGGCACTTTTATGGAAATCACTTTAGGAGATGCTACTAAACTCCTAGATAATATTATGGTTAATTATTCTCAATGGCATACTGAAAGATCTTCTAATAAAAAAGTGCATGCGATAGAAGAAATCAATGTTTTGAGTGGAAAGATGGATGGACTTACACTAGTAGAAAAAGGGTCAAACGTGAAGCACATTAGTGCATGTTTGAATTTGAGCCGGCACTAATGGTACCATTAGTGCCGGTTCGAACGGCTATGCATTAATGTCGGTTCGTGTTGAACCTTTAGTACCGGTTCGTGCCCCGAACCGGTACTAAAAAACAGGGGTGATGGCGGGCTGGCGTCAGGCCGGGGCCCCACGATCACCTTTAGTTCCTGTTCGTGTCACAAACCGGTACTAAAGGGCTAACCTTTAGTAACGGTTTGACCGGTACTAAAGGGGTCTGACCTATAATACCGGTTTGTGACACAAACCGGCACTATAGGGAAATTTCCAAACTCTACCCCCCCCCCCGCGCGTGTGTCGCCATTTCAGTTCTGAAAAAATCAAAACAAATTGACAAAAACTTTAAAAAATAAAATCCTTCAAGAGGTAGTTATATTACTACATCTACTAGTTAGGAAAATTTGAAAACTTAAATTTGGACATGTTTTTGCAAAAAGTGTAGGGAAAATGTAAAACGGCTATAACTTTTGCATACGATGTCGGAAAAAACGTATAATATATCAAAAAATTCAAAACGAAAATCCGCATCCGATGGAGATGGCCTACGGCCTGTTTGCAATTTTTTAGAATCCTCAAATTCTAAAAGGAAAAAAAGATATGGTCAAATTTAAGTTTTTTTTAAATTTTTTGTTAAATCTGGTCAAACTACCTATTCAAGAAGTATTAATGTTACTACATAATTATTCAAGAATATTAGTGTTACTAAATAATTATTTCAATTTTTTGAATTTTGGTCAAATCTAGCCAAACTATGGTCAAACTATGGTCAAACTGTGGTCAAACTATGGTCAAACTTATTCAAGAAATATTAGTGTTACTAAATAATTAATGTTTTTTAGAATAATAGTTTCAAACTCAAACAGTGAAATGTCTGACTTCATGCTCAAGCTAAACTCCTGAGGGTTAATAGGATTGACATCTTACTATTGTCAGGAAAACAACAAGTGCAGACTTGGAAACGAAGGAGAATAGAACCCGAAAGTTAAGCGTGCTCGGGCTGGAGTAGTGAGAGGGATGGGTGACCGGTCGGGAAGTTAGATGATTTGGAATAAGTGATCCACACTTGAGCAGTTAAGACAGGTGATTAGAGACTAAATGACCAAATAATTCAGAAAAATTAAAAATTAAAAAAAAAATAAAAAAAAATCCAAAATTTTCAAAAAAAAATTCAAAATAAACCTTTCTGGAATGTGATTTTCTTCCCGAATATGACCCAGGAGACTTGGACCCTACGCCAAGGAAGCTTCAAGGTGGGCACGAGGTAGGGGGAGCGCCCTATACCCCCAGGCGCGCCCCCACCCTCGTGGGCCCACCGAAGCTCCACCGACGTACTTCTTCCTCCTATATATACCTACGTACCCCCAAACGAACAGATACGGAGCCAAAAACCTAATTCCACCGCCGGAACTTCCTGTATCCATGAGATCCCATCTTGGGGCCTGTTCCGGAGCTCCGCCGGAGAGGGCCGTCATCACGGAGGGCTTCTACATCATCATAGCCTCTCCGATGAAGTGTGAGTAGTTTACCTCAGACCTTCGGGTCCATAGTTATTAGCTAGATGACTTCTTCTCTCTTTTTGGATCTCAATACAAAGTTCTCCCCCTCTCTTGTGGAGATCTATTCGATGCAATCTTCTTCTTTTTTGCGGTGTGTTTGTTGAGACCGATGAATTGTGGGTTTATGATCAAGTCTATCTATGAATAATATTTGAATCTTCTCTGAATTCTTTTATGTATGATTGGTTATCTTTGCAAGTCTCTTCGAATTATCAGTTTGGTTTGGCCTACTAGATTGGCTTTTCTTGCCATGGGAGAAGTGCTTAGCATTGGGTTCAATTTTGCGGTGTCCTTTCCCAGTGACAGAAGGGGCAGCAAGGCACGTATTGCATCATTGCCATCGAGGATAACAAGATGGGGTTTATTTCATATTGCATGAATTTATCTCTCTACATCATGTCATCTTGCTTAAAGCGTTACTCTGTTTTTAACTTAATACTCTAGATGCATGCTGGATAGCGGTCGATGAGTGGAGTAATAGTAGTAGATGCAGAATCGTTTCGGTCTACTTGTCATGGACGTGATGCCTATATACATGATCATGCCTAGATATTCTCATAACTATGCTCAATTCTGCCAATTGCTCAACAGTAATTTCTTCACCCACCGTAGAATACTTATGCTCTTGAGAGAAGCCACTAGTGAAACCTATGGCCCCTGGTTCTATTCTCATCATATTAATCTCCATCACTTTAATCTTGCTTTGCTTTTTACTTTTACTTTTCACTTTGCATCTCTATACCAAAAATACCAAAAATATTATATCTATCAGATCTCACTCTCGTAAGTGACCGTGAAGGGATTGACAACCCCTAATCGCGTTGGTTGCGAGTAGCTATTGTTTTGTGCAGGTACGAGGGACTTGAGCGTGGCCTCCTACTGGATTGATACCTTGGTTCTCAAAAACTGAGGGAAATACTTACGCTACTCTGCTGCATCATCCTTTCCTCTTCGGGGAAATCCAACGCAAGCTCAAGAGGTAGCACCCAACAGGCGGAGGAGGTGGAAGGCCGTCTCCCTTGGCGATCCTGGTAAGCCAATGGCACTTCCGAGTGGTGTGTTTGGATGGGTTCGCACCACTATGGAATTTGCAGGGTGCATCCACAGTCTGCTCATATGAGAAAGCCGGCAACCAATTGGACTTGCCGCCCTTCTGGCGTTTGGACGGAGGCTGCCCTTACGGCTGCTGGTCTTCGACTGTCGCCACCTGCTGATTGGTGGAAGCCGACTGTGTGGCCTTGCGCTTGTGGTCGCTCTACTGTTGACGCCGACTGGTGTCGCCAGCCGGGGTTCGGGGAGCCTGAGGGGCTACTTTGCCAGAGGCGTCAACTTGGATCTCCGCCTTCATGGAGGAGTCGGCTGTGGCATATTTATCTGCTATGACTAGCAGCTCGTCGAGGGTCGCCGACTCGTCGCAGAGGAGTCGGTGCTTGAGGAGGGTGCCCTCTCGGCACCCAGCGATGAAGTACTCGATGGCCTGCACCTCATGCACGCCCTCACAAGAATTGCGGAGCTCAGCCCAGCGCGTGAGGTAGTCGTGAGTCGACTCGTGTGGGCCTTGCACGCATAAGGAGAGCTAGCGAGGCTTGGGCGGCCGCTTGTACGTGCTGGTGAAGTTGCGGATGAAGGCTTCGGTGAAGTCAACCCAACTGTTGATGTGACGGGGCTTCAGATTGTTCAGCCATGTCCGGGCTGTGCCCTGGAGCATGAGCGGAACGTACTTTACAGCGACACGCTTGTTGCCGTTTGCTATGCTGACGGCTGTGGAGTAGTCAACCAGCCAGTCCTCCGACTTCATGGAGCCGGTGTATTTGGGCGTGTCTCTTGGGAGCGTGAACCCTCTGGGGAAGGGCTCGTCTCGAATGCGGGGGCCGAAACACGATGGACCCAACTCATCTTCTTCTTCTTCTAGCGCCAGGGATCGGTGGAGGCGGTCGATCCGGTGGCGGGCATCATTCTCTCCGACTCCCTCTCGACGGCCAAGGCGGTCGCCGAGTGTCGGGTGCTCAACAGGTGGCGGGGTGACGCGCCTTTCCTTCTGAGGGGGAGGAGGCGGACAGTTGTCCCGTCGTTCCACTTCTCTCGGGCGGCCGTCTTAGTCGCGCTCAATGGTGATGCGAGTCCGGTTGCGGCTAGCAGTCGGCTCCTTGTCTCTTCTCCCGCAGACGACACCAGTCGGCGTCCAAGAGGTCGCGCCTTGGTCTCGGCGGGGAGGCAGATTGTCGTTTTGTCGTTGGGGCGCCTTAGTGCAGCAGCCGCGTCAAGGAGCCGCTGGACGCGCTCCGCCATCTGGCGACGTTCTTTGCCCTCGAATTTGTCCAGCTCTTCTGCTGCCGCTTGGGCAGCTCGGATGTTTTCTGCAGGCGTGGCGTAGACGGGGCGATCTGCCCCGAACAGGTTGGTGATGGCCACGCCGCGCTGCTGGACCGTGCCAAGGCGACTGGGCCCAGCTGGAGCCGGCGTGCCGCCCACAGCACGGTCCATCTCGCGCTGATAGGCTTCCAACATGCGTCTCATGCTGGCCAGCTTCTTGGCGCCCTCGACAAGCTGGAGGCGGCGTGCCTCCAGCATCTCGGCGTCGGCGTCTTCTGGGATGGGCGCCGTCAGGTCTTGTAGGGCTGCGTTGATCGGGTCGTGAGCCTCTCCGCCAGAGTGCTCGCCGTGACCGACGACAAGCACTTCCGTGACGGTGCTTCCGCCGCTCTCCGCGCGAGGGAGCGGTTTGTCATAGACTACCACGTTGGTAGGGAACGCGTCAAGCGACGCAGTGTCGGAGTCAACCAACATCGGGTCGATGGAGCCTACAGACTCCAGGTCCACAGCTGGCTCGCTGGCGACGTGGAGTTGATCGAGGAGGCCCGCGAGGAGGCTCTCGGGGCCGTCTGTGCCTGCGTCGGACGCGGGCTCGGTGGAGAGGTGGACCTTGCCAATGAGATCGGCGAGGCAACTTGCCGCGCAGGCGACTTCCGCGCCATGCAGCGCGTCGGCGCAGACTCCGTCTGGCGTGTCTGGCTGGCTGCGCTCGCCAGGGAGAAAAAGGGTTCCCGTCCCAAACAGATCTTCGGACGACGGTGTACCTCGCCCCACGGTGGGCGCCAAATGTCGGGGGTTGGGTGCGACATATGCCAAAGGATGGCTTATCATGGTGGGAGCGAGTAGAACGTCGCCGGTGCCCAGAAGCGGGATGAGGCATAGACACGAACGCCGGCGTACTTTACCCAGGTTCGGGGCTCTCCTAGGAGATAACACCCCTAGTCCTGCTATGCGGGGTCTCTGCATGATCACTAAGGCACAAGTGAATACAAAGGCGCTCCTTGAGCTGTATGCTAGAGGTAGGAGAAGGCAGGGCTAGCTCTCTCCTTCCTCTATGATCTGGTTTAATTCTAACAGGTTCGGAACCCTTTGCATGGGTGCCCTGGGGGTTTATATAGGCCTACTCCCATGGGTACAATGATAATCCGGCCGGGCGTAGGGCCCGGCTGTCAGTCTCTCTGGTCGCCGGCTTCTCCGCCGACTGTTGGGGCCCACCGCCGAGTGGGCCCCGCCGACTGGTCTGGTACGGAGCCGACAGCCGCCCCCGCCGCTTGCGGGTCCTGCCGGCTGTGGATCACTGTTGCCGCGTCTCTAATGACGCATGCTTGGTCATGGGGTTGTGGCTACAGCCCCGTCGCCTAGCGGGCGATTACTGTAGCCACTCCGCGTCTCGTCTGGTTAATGGCGAGTGGGTCCCGAGGAGGGGGCGGGCCGACTCCTAGGGGCCAACCTCCCTTGGGTCCGACTGGTGGGATCGCCGCCGTCTTCCGGGCTCTCGCTGACTGGTGGGGCCCGTTGTCCTTGAGCCGTACCGACAGGCCGTCGTGGGAGCAGGACTCCGCCTGCCTGTGATGATGCCAAGGATGGCATGGCAACAATGCTGCGTCGGGCGGAGATCTCCGCCGTACAACGTACTGTGGCCACGCCAGCCCCTGGAAAGGGGGAGGGGATGGGCTACACTGTAGCCATTCCCAGTCCCGTCCCTCTTGATGAGGGTACGGGCTTCGCTGGTGCCGTGGGCCGACTCCTCGGGGCCGACTTCTCTGGAAGCCGCCGAGCAGGAGTCGGCCCGTCCTGGCCTTGCCTCTAGGACTCGGCCGTATACGGGCAGCCGGCTGTTCCTCTAGCCGGCTCCCAAAAGACGGCTCTTCATCTTGGTATCTTGAGGGACGCAGTCTACCCCGATGTCTTGAAAGGTTCTGGGCCTCGGGTTAGCCTACCCGTGGCCCATTACTCCAACACTCGTGTTCGAATCTTGTTGCCCGCACTATTTTTTAAAATTTAAAACAAGATGAAGAAAAAAGGTTAAATGGGCTGGCCCATGTAGCATCGATGGAAGGAGGCGGGGTGTGCGCCTAAACCCGGGAATAGTTTGGTCTGAAACCATAGTTTCAATTTGGTTTTCCTGTTGGACTGCTTTGGTTTGGTTGAAATGGGTTGAGCCTCTATTGTAATTTGGTTTGGTGTGGGCTTCTGTAATTAATAGATTGGGTTGGTTTGGTCTGGACAGAGACAAATTGGTCTCAAACCATTTTAGTCCATGGATAAAAACCAGTCTAGCGATCAGTTTGACCTCATGTCACACAAGACTGGCATTAGGTTTGGGAGCCGCCACCGCCGCGACAGATGAGCGACATGAGTGTGCGTATCACCCAGCCAGCACCGATATCCACGGTGACAAAAGCCAACTCCTTCATGCAGAACACGAGGAGCCCTTGGACGATGTTGTTGACAATGGAGATGGCCGTGAGCTTGACCTTGCCGATGTGGCCGACGAAGGCGACGGTGACGAAGCCGATGAGGAACCGGAAGACCCCGGTCAAGATCATCGGCACAGCGATCTGCCAAAGGGTCTTGCAGCCGGCGACAGGCCACCGTCTCCGCGGACGGCGTCACCATCTGCTCTTCAGGTGCACGCACGGAGTAAGTACACTGAAGCTCTTCAAACCAAGCACACACCAAGCTAGCCGCTGTTCGTACGTGCTTCATGCGTTTCGTAGTTTTGTACGTACAGGTCAAGTTTGGGGTCCAAGTCCAACGTTCCAGTTGCTGCTTACTAAACCATAGTTTGAAACTTTGGGTTCAAACTATATGTAGAAAGTCTGGATGGATTTGGCTTGAAAATAAATACAGTTTGGATTGGTTTGGATTGTACCATTTGCAATCTGGTTTGGTTCGGCTTGAGCGCTGGACTTGTACATGCATGGGTTGGCCTGGGTTTAGTTTGGATTACAAACTATTCCCAGGTTTATGTGCGCCCGTTTGTGCCGACGCCTGTAATGGGCTCAACTCGCGTCGTATAGGAAATGCCCATCGAGCCAATGTCCACCCTCTTTCCCCGCGACCGCTTTTGGGCTGGCCAGTACGCGGGGTGGGCTGGGCCTGGTTTTTTCCGTTTCCGTTTTTTTTCTGTTTTTTATTTTTTGAAATAATTCAAGATTTCAAAAGAGTTTAGAATTTAAAAAAATTGAATTTGAATATTGTTTGAGAAATCATAGAATGTCATGATTTAAAAAAAATACTCGTGTATTCAAAAAATGTTTATGAGTTTGAAATTTCTTTCGTGAATCCCAAAAGTGTTCACAAATTTTCTAAAAATGTTAATAAAGATCAAAAAATGATTGTGAATTACAAAAAAAGTTTGTCGATTCAAAAACTGTTCGGGCGTGTTTGGTAGCATTCCCCGTGTAGCCTGGCTCAGTGAAGTCTGGCTGACGTTAAACAGGCAGAAAACTAACATCTCCGCTTTGTTTGGTTGCCCGCATCTAGGCCTCTTGCATTAGGGGAGAAATTTTGACATAGCATCTGGTTTCCTGCATTGGCTCACCTCACGCAACTACACGGTGTTTGGTTGTATACGCAGGATATGATTTAGAGGTAACACTTAACACACATAGTTATACTGTGCCTCGCGACTGCGGTGGACGGTGACCGCGATGCCACGTCCAACACGACGAGCACGGAGTATCGGATGAGCGTTCGTGTCGGCGCCGTGGTGAACTACTTACTAGCATTGCCGCCACAGAGAAAGTCCGTGCGGAGGAACGCTAAGGCAGAGGACAGGGAGCAAAAATGCAGTCCGTGTCGGACCATGTCGACTATGGTGGACGGTGGTCGTGGCGTCCCATCCGACACAACATGCACGGTGTCGTGCGCGAGTAACCTCTTCAGCGACGCGGCGAACTAGTTGCTAGCCTCGTTGCCGCAGAAAAAGTCCGCATAGAGATAGTGGACAGAGGAGAAGAAATGCAGTGCTCGCGCCATGGCAGCGTCAGTGCAGTAGGACGAGAGAAGATGCCAATATGACCGACGTCGAAAATGACTACAATGTAGTAGGACGTGGGCAAGGAGGTCAAGAGGAACGATGCCAGCGTCATGAGTGACGGATAGGAGGGCTCTTACAGAGGACAGAGGAAAAGAAATACAATGTGTGTGTCAGGACGGCGTCAGTGCAGTAAGATCATGAAGAGAAGGACGAGATGAATGATCCTCGAAAAAGAAAACTTGCAACACGAATGTTGTGTCGAACTGTGAGATGAAGCTGCCGGTCAAATAAATTTTCAAACGGTCGACTTTGTGCGACGAATTTAACAAAATTTGTCTAAAATAGCTTCAAACATAAAACAAAATTGAGCATTTACCATCAACAAAACTATGAACCGATCGTAAAAATGAAACCGTAACATCGATGTGTATCTTTTTCGTGTAGAGTTTACCTGAGCGCCGAATAGGATCAGCCTTAAGCGAGTTATAGCTCTCCCGGCTCCACCCGTGACTCTTGCTAAGATTGTTGCCCGGCCTTATGGAGTCAAGCGTCTTAGGAAGGTTCGCAAGAAGCTGTTCATGGAACCTTCCCCCGGTATGGCCGACTTAGAAGGGTTCCCCATAATTTTTTCTTTTTTTCAAGAACATGCAAGAGCGCTGCATGTCTTTTCCATTAAGATAGAAAGAGAGGAGCCGAGTCACAGGATCATTACATGGCAATTCCGCCTAGGCTCAGGCCACTGCAAGTACTAGTGAACCTGAAAAGGGTATCCACCGTCAACCCTAGCGCTAATCCAAAGCCGGAGCTCCGCCCTAATGAGCTCTACCGTGGCGGCGGCCGAAGAGGCCTTGCGTTCGAAGACGCGGCTGTTGCGCTCGAGCCAGATGAAACGTAAAGTGGCGAGGGTAGTGGTGTTGAGAAGTCTTCGTTGGCTCGCCGGCGCGGTCTCCACCATGTTGGGCCACCATTCTACTAGCGGCTTCGTACCGTCCGGAGTGAATCTGTGCAGTCTCAGCGAAAACAGAACGCGGTACCAGACCTCGCGCGCGAACACACAGCCCAGGACCATGCGGTTGACATCCTCGTCCTGTTGGCAACACAGCTGGCACAGTCTAGTGTGCGTTACGACCTTTATCAGTTTTTATTTGGGGTTTCTTCGGTTTTCTTTTTCTGTTGGATTAAAATTTCCCTTTTCTCATTATCCCTTTGTCCTTATTTTTCAAACATATATCGAGTTTATTTAACACAAGTTATACATTTTCAGTTTACATGTGGAGCACATTTTTATACACGTTGAAGTTTTCTTGAATATTTAATGAACAATTTTTCCTAATACATTTCAAACATTGGTTTTCTTGTTAACATTTTTCTAAATACACGTTGAACAGTTTTTTTAAATGGCACTAACCATATCTTAAATTATGGGACTTTTTTAACATTGTTTAAATGTACACATATTTTATGAAAAGTCTCAAACATAATTTTGAAAAATGGGAACAATTGTTTAATTCTAAAGAATATTTTTAATGGTATGAACTATTTTTCTAAATTATGCGAACATAGTTTTACATTGTAGAAACAATTTTTTCAAAGTCGCATGAGAAGTGCACACTTTCTTCATCCTTCAATTTTTTCTTTTGAAATTACTTGTTTCTGTTTTCTTACTCTACTTTTAGAAAATAATTACATATGTACCATTTGATTTTGGAAAATATATTATGTTCTAATCTATAAAAAATGTTATATATGTTTGAAAAAATAGTCATCATGTGATTAAAAAAATATCATTGTGTACACAAAAATGTTTATGGTGTACTAAAAAAGGCTCACCGCTACTTAAGGAACGATGTGGTATTGAAAAGAAATTCGCTATGTTCTAAATTTTTCAATAACACATAAAAATGCTCATCTTGAAGAAAATGTTCAAGGCGTATTTAGAAAAAAATTGGCGTGTATTTACAGAATGTTCTCACCTTTTAAAATATGTTTTATCACATTTGTAGAAAAACATGAAATATAAAAGTTTGTTTGCACAAGTTTTGAAAAATGCTCATAACATATAAACTTTTCATCATATTTATCAAAAATGTTGCAACACTAACATAGATGCTTGCATGTTTATATAATTGTTGAAAATTGTTCAAATGTGTACTTAAAATTGTTCACTATGCATTAGAAAAAAATGTTCAACATATATTTTTAAAACTATTGACCGTGTATTTGAAAAATATTTAACGTATGTCAAATCTCATGCATGAAGATGGTCATGGAGCTTTTCAAACATCATCTTAGATGCAGAACGGATCGTACTTTCAAATTTCTCACAAACCGAAGGGGTACGATTCAGGAGATCTGCAACCGTTGGTTGGTTTGTTTGGAGCAAGAGAAGCACGCTCCTCCTAGCGGTGTCACTATTTACCTATATGTAAGCAATTATGTTATGTTTTATTACCACGTTTGCATTACTTTGAGCATTCTCATCAGTTTGAGCATTTGCTTGTTTTAGAATAACATAGCCCTAGAGAGGTCCCAGCAAATTTCTAAGCCGGAGGGTGAATGTCTCCAACATTGGACAAATTTGTCGGATAGCCACGACAAGTGGAAGTCATGAAACGAAGAAGGTAGTCCAAACACTGAGAAGTGCAACAATTCCTCTCCGGATATGGACGACGGTGAAGACGATGATGGTCCTAGACATAAAATAGAAAATGTGCCTAGAAGTCCCATCCTAGTGTCTATCACTAGTCGACCTGACAGGAGAAAGATAGGGAAAAAAGGTCAATAGAAGGAGCGATTGAGGCGATGATTTTTTTAAACGAATTGATGGAAACACGCAAGTTAGTCGAAAGAGGAATCAAGAGAAGCTAGAGATGGAAGAAGAGAAAAAACAAGAGAAGAAGGCGAGATAAGATAATATGCATGAGAGATGATGGCATCGGGAACAGATGAAGGCGAGTAGGCTCTAAATTCAGATGACCATGGAGGCGGGTAGGCTCAATATTCAGGAGGATTGACCGGGAACTGGACACATAGCCAAGCATAATAGGTTCAAATCACATTGGATCCAAAGCAAATGGATCCAGTTTCGGGAGAATTTTGGGAGAAGGCGTGACTAATGATCTTACATTCCATGAACCTTGACGGAGGGGACAATGCACATGTCGAATGAGTAGGGGACAACGGTTACACTGGAGGAGGAGGGGAGGGTGCATACGTGACAACATGTGATTTCTACATGTCGTCGGTTAAATGCTTTTGTTAATGCAACCTGTTACAAACTATATGCATGTCTGCTTTATGTGCTAAATGATTAAATTTGAAAGAAATCAAAGTATCTGAATGAGAAAGCGACAAAAAATAATATGAAGACGGACATGTTATGAATCGATGTTTGTGCGTAGTCTATCCAGTCGAGAAATTTGAGGGGCATGCTGCTGCATGATTGATTTGTGATCAACAAAGTCGTTGGTTTCCACATGAAGGGCGCACCAAATTTTAAGTTTTAGTTTCTGAAACATCCTGATTTTGTTGTTCCTTCCTATCAATACTTGAAACTTGGTGAAGTTTTAGGAACTTGTCAATACGCTTTACAAATGGTTTTATTTGAAAGTCCTCGTTACAAAGAACACGAATATACAAAGAATATATAATTTAGGGCAATCGGCTCAATAGATACAAAAGATTTAAAACTGAAAGTACAAAAGAAAAATCGACGCCCGTACAGTTGGATTGCCGAACTCTCTCTGTGTTTATTCCTGGCCTTGATGGGCTCATATATACAGTTACATTGAGGAGAGATACATGAGCGGGGGGGAGGGGGGGGGGGTGAGTCGGACATTGCTACAATACAGGATCACGCCGAGCATGGCGTGCATGCAGGGCGTGGCTGCGCACGATGTGCACGGACCGGCCAGGTCCGCTGTGGATGCGGTCGTGGCTGTTAGCCACTTGAGCCAGGTCGTGGATGTGTCTTCCAACACCCCCCACCCCCCGGAGCCACAACGTGGGGCTCCCGCACGTTGAGGCTGAAACGAAATTCACCAAACATGCTCGATGGCAGGCGCTTAGTGAAGATGTCGGCGAACTGAGAGCTAGTGGGGACGTGCTGGACGCGCACCTCGCCCAAGGCAACGCGCTCGTGCACGAAGTGTAGGTCAATCTCCACGTGCTTTGTCCGCTGATGTTGCACGGGGTTCGAGGACATGTACATGGTAGAGACGTTGTCGCAGTAGACGACGGTGGCGCGCGCAGGGTGTTGATGGAGCTCGCCGAGTAGTTGTCGAAGCCACGCGGCCTCAGCGACGGCGTTTGCAACGGCACGATATTCGGCCTCGGCACTGGACCGAGACACCGTGTTTTGCCGCTTGGAGGACCACGTGAGCAGGTTGGAGCCGAGGAACACATAGTAGCCCGAAGTAGACTTGTGTGTGTCAGGGCAACCGGCCCAGTCGGCGTCGGAGTAGGCGGCAAGCTCGGATGCAGCGAAGCCATGAATCTGCAACCCCATGTGTGTGGTGCCGCGCACGTAGCGCATAATGCGCTTGACGAGCTGGAAGTGACTCTCCCGGGGCGCATGCATAAACAGACAACATTGTTGCACAACGTAGGAGAGATCTGGGCGCGTCAAGGTGAGGTACTGCAGCGCGCCAGCCAGGCTGCGGTACAGTGAGGGGTCGTGGAAGAGAGGCCCGAAGTCGCCGGAGATCTTGGCGAGCGTGTCGACGGGCGTGGAGATTGCCTTGCAGTTCAACATACCGGCGCGGTCGAGGATCTCAAGAGCATATTGCTCCTGGGAGAGAAATAGCCCCGCAGTCGTGGACGTGACGTTGATGCCGAGGAAGTGATGAAGTGCATCGAGGTCCGTCATGGCGAACTCGCGACGCAGCGACTGAATGATGCCCTCGAGGAAGGCGCTGGAGTCGGTGGTGAGGATGATGTCATCCACGTACAGGAGGAGGTAGGCGAGGTGGGGACCGCGGCGGAGGATGAAGAGTGACGAGTCAGAGCGGGACGCGGTGAACCCGAGAGTGCGCAGGTACGTGGTGAACCGCGAGAACCATGCGCGGAGTGCCTGCTTGAGGCCGTACAGTGAACGGTTGAGGCGGCAGACGTGCGAAGACTGGGCGGAGTCGATGAAGCCGGATGGTTGGTGGCAGTACACCGTCTCGGCGAGATGGCTGTGGAGGAAGGTATTCTTCACATCGAGTTGATGAATGGGCCACGACTTGCCGGCGGCGATGCTCAACACCGTGTGAATGGTAGTCGGCTTGACCACGGGACGGAACGTCTCGCCGTAGTCGACGTCGGCTTGCTGCGTGAAGCCGCGAAGCACCCATCTGGCCTTGTAACGAGCGAGCGAGCCGTCAGGATGGAACTTGTGCCGAAAGATCCACTTCCCTATCACCACATTAGCACCTGCAGGACGAGACACTAAACACCAAGTATTATTCCTCATTAATGTATCATACTCATGCATAGCATTGTACCAGTTTGGGTCTTTGAGGGCGGTAAGGTAGGAGGAGGGGTTGGGGCTAATGGCAGGAGTAGTGGTGGCGTGGAGAGAGACCTGCTATTTAGGAAGAGCAAAGCCGGTCTTGGCCCGGGTGCGCATGCCATGGGTGTTGATGGGAGGGGTGACAGGAACGGCACGTGGAGGGAGGGGTGGAGCATGAGCAGCTCGGTCGGGGGATGGAGGGTGTGCACTGCATGGCGATGGAGTGCACTGCATGGGTGGGGGCGGTGCACACTGCATGCAGGTGGGCGCACGGCAGGGGGAAGTGGCAAGCCCGGGTGAGTCAGTCGGCGGGTTGGGTGTGCCAGCGGGCGGCTCGGGAGTGGGTGGTGGGGTGGAGAGCGCGGCGCGCGAGGAAGATGCGGACGGGCTGCTGGCGGCAGGTGCGGGCGCAGATCCCGGGGGGATCGGTACGAGGTAGGCGAGGCTCGCAGATCGTAGAGGACGGGGGTGGCTGGATCGTCTGCGGCTGGGTTTCCTGCGGAAGAGGGTGTTTCGCCTGGAGTGTAAGGAAAGACAGACTCATCAAAGGTAACGTAGCGAGATATTAAAACTTTGCAAGTCTGGAGATCCAGGCATCGGTAGCCTTTGTGTTCAAGGGCATAGCCGAGGAAGATGCACCAGTTGGAGCGTGGGGGGAGTTTATGTACACTAGTGGCATAGGTGTTAGGGAAACAAAGACAACCGAACACGCGTAGATGATCGTATGAGGGGTTCTGTCCGAGGAGGTGGTAGCATGGTGTTTGAGACTGGATGAAGGAGGAGGGCCGTCGGTTGAGGACGTAGGTGGCCGTGTGGAGGCCTTCGACCCAAAACGGCACGGGGAGTTAGGCGTGAATGAGCATGACTCTAATGATGTCATTGGTGGTACGAAGAAGGCGTTCGGCTTTACTGTTTTGCGGCGACGTGTGAGGACATGCGAGACGGAGGGAGGCGCCATGGCGAGTGAAAAGCTCACGAACGTCGGTGGTGAGGAACTCGCCGCTGTTGTCGCATTGCATGCACTGGATAGGGACACGAAATTGGGTGAGTACGTAAGTGAAGAAGCGGTAAATGGTGGCGGCAGTGTCGGACTTGTGGCGGTGAAAACGTCCATGAAAAATGCGAGTAGTCATCAAGTATAACAAGGTAATACTTATATCCAGAGAAACTACAAACTGGGGAAGTCCACAAATCGCAATGTATTAATTGGAAGGGAGCCGTGGTGACAGAATGGGCTGAATAAAAGGGCAACCGGGGCTGCTTTCCTAATTGACAAGAAGCACAAACGCTAGATTTTGCATTGTCATTATTACACGAAGGAAGGAAACTTTTGGCTAAAATGGAAACAGAGTTATTGCTAGGATGGCCCAAACGGAGACGCCATAGGCTGCCGACCGCAGAGAGCGCATGCTGGACGCCAACGTTGCTGAAGAAATGGTACAACTCGCCGTAGCTATTGCACCTCATCATGATGTGTTGGGTTAGGAGGTCCTTCACAGTGAAACCAAAATCATCAAATTCAATTGTACAAGAGTTATCACGAGTACAACGGCGAACAGAGATCAGATTTTTGATGGTTGTGGGTGAGACCAGAACATCATTTAGCTTGAAAGAGGAAAGAGAGGTGTCGCCAACGGCGGTGATGGGAAGACAAGACCCGTCCCCGACAATGATCCCGTGAGAGTGATGCATTAATGGGGAAGAATAAGAGGCGAGTGTGTTCGTCTTACCGGTGACGTGTGATGAGGCCCCTGTATCGAGGAACCATTCTTGGGCGCCGCCGGCTTGTTGCTGGGCCATGGAGAGGTTCTGGAGGGCGGCGTAGAGGTGGTTGTACTGCTCCCAAGTCGGCGCAGCTTGCTGCGGTGATGGAGGAGTGATCATCGGGTAGGCCTGTTGCGGAGGAGGAGGCCGAGGACCCAACACCCCGGCAGCGTTGGGAGCGACCCACTGGTCACGCCCCTGCGTGGGCGGCGGGATGAGGGCGACGTACGGGGCGAAATAACCCGTGTAGGCCCTGGGCGAAGGAAGTGGGGCGCCGCGCCCGGTTGAGGAAGACTCGCCTGGTGAAGAGATGCCGGCTGGGGGACCGTGGCCACTGCCGCGCCCGCGCCCGTGGCCACGACCGCCCGTGTCGGAGTGCGGGGAGGCGGCCGAGTGCTTGCCCTTGTCGGAGGTGTTGTTGGGGGCGCGCTCGGAGCTGCGGTCGGTAGGGCCGCGTTCGGTGATGGTGAGGGCGGTTGGGGAGTGCTCGGGGCGGGCATCCAGGCGAGCGCGTTCGTTCACCGAGATCTCCTCCATGAGAAGGCGCGAGCGCGCTTGGACGAAGGACGGGAATGGCGACTGCATAGTGAGCAGTGTCGCCATGACCTGGAATTTGCGGCTCTGGCCGCGGATCAGTTGGAGGGTCAGCGTCTGGTCGGTGATGCGCTCGCCGACCTTCCCGAGCTCGGTGGTGAGGGACTTGAGACGCCGACAATATTCAGCGATGGAGAGGTCGCCCTGCACAAGGTTCTAGAACTCGGCGCCGAGGATGATGGCACGACCTGCCTGGTTGTCCCGGAAGTGAAGGTACAATTGCGTCCAGATGTCGAAGGCGGTGCTGTCCGGGGACGCGACGATGTCCATGAGCTCGTCGGCGACGACCCCGTAGAACCACAGGACCATCATCAGGTCGTCGTTGCGCCAGACGACGGTCTGCTGGAGAGGCGTGGAGGGCATGTCGAGATGGTGCTGCACGTTGTGTTTGCAGCTAACAAAGTAAAAGAGTTGATGCCACTTTGTGTAGTTACCCAAATCATGCTCGAGCTTCCCCATCGTGAAGTGATCGGTGATAGATGGCGGGAGGCCGACGGAGGAAGAGGAGTCGACGTCGGGGGCGACGACGCGGTGCACCAGGGCGCCGCTGGAGCCGCCAAGGGTGAGTGGCTGGATGGGGACTATCGTGGAATTGTCACGGCAGATGTCCTTAGTGTCAGGACCTAGTCGCGAGGCCAACACATCTATGTGGTAGCTTGAGAGGGGTTGAGCGGGACGAGAGACGCGAGGTTTTACCCAGGTTCGGCCCCTCACGGTGGAGGTAAAAGCCTACGTCCTGCTTCATTGATATTGATGATGATGATGACCACGGTTACAAGAGTGCTCTATCTTGAGAGCTATTGTCTAAACCTAACTTGTCCAACTCGTGGAACTTGTGAATCTTGTCCCCCTCTTCTCTCTTTTGGGGAGCCCTGCCCCTCCTTATATATGTTGAAGGGGCGGTTTACATGTGGAATCCTATTAGGATTAGGACTAGTCTATCTCTAATACAAATCAGATACAAGTCCAGGTCTTAGCTCCTTGCAAGATAATGTTCCTCATGCCTTTCCTCTTAAACCGGCCCACCGTTAAACGTGAACCGGCCTTCTGGGCTTTGGGCCTTGTCATCCGTCGATCCCGCACGCCGGACCACCAGTGAGTCATAATGACCAGGTGGGTTGCTTGTAAACCGCCAGGTCAGGGCGGGTCGCCAGTAACTCGCCAAGTGTCAATGGGGTCTTCAGATAAACCGCCAAGTCCGACCGGGTTAACTTCCGGCCGGTTTACACCGCGGGGTATATCCCCGACATTAGCCCCCAAGTTTAGCTTGGATTTATTCATGGTAAACTTATACTGCAAAATAAACACAAGAACAAATTTGACAGGTTATGCTCCGGGTTAAGAATTGTAAACCGATACCTGATCATCCTTAAGTCCTTGTTATTTCCTCCTTCTGGGAAATCCGGGTCAACAGACCATCTTCATAATCAATTTGCCGACATTGGCTTGTCACCGAGAAATATTGTGAAGAATAACTCATTTGACTCAGCTCCGCCGGTTTAAGAAATATGGGTCTGAAAATACTTATCTGATATTCAGCCGGTTTGAAGATGTAAAACTTGCCGGTTTAATATTACCAAAATGGCCGGTTTATAAATATTGATGGCGCCGGGTCATAATTGTTGTCGACACCGGGTCATGTAATTGATCTTCTTGATTTGCTCAAAACTAATAAAATGAAGATGTTCCTCCTTTATATGCATAATACCTGTAGCCCTCAAGTCTTAAGAGGAGAACATAGTGATAACTTAAGACTTGCTCCAATAAGTGTTTCAACCTTAAAGAAATCCGGTTTGTTCATCTCAATCATGTAAACTGAATACTCCATGTGATCAATAATATGTCAGGCCAGTAAGGCGGGATACCCATGTTTGAACCGCGCATCATGGCAGCAGGTCCTCTTTGGCAATTTTTAACTTTTTGCAAGAGATAAATTCTTTTTGAACCGGGATCTTGAACCGGATATTGAGAGCTTCAAAGCTTTGTGGGAGACATCTTTCCCTTAAACCGGATTTTAAACCGGAATCTTTATTTTCAGCCGGAAAATTTTCTGACGACCTTTAAACTCGAGTTTGCAAGAAGTTAATTCCTTTTTGAACCGGACATTGTTAAACCGGATTTGAGCGCTCCAGAGCTTTGTGGGAGAATAGATTTCCCTTGAACCGGACTGTAAACCGGATATTTGAGAGCTGCTGTCAGACTGACTTCCCTTGAGCCGGATTTTAAACCGGAATCCTTTCTGATGACCCAGATCTTCTTCATTGAGCCGGGATTTTGTAACTGTCATATACTTTCTAAATCGGAAATTTTCTGATGGCCTTTAAACTTTCATCAATATAACAGTAGCCTCCAGGACTGGGTTATCTTTCCCTCCATCATCCTGGGGTTCTTAAACCGGCTGAAACTGGCAAGATTTGCCGAGTCATGTCATCGTAGCCCCCGAGTCTCAAGGTGACTCGAGGAGTTGGCTTGAGATTCTCCGTGTTTGACCATAGCAGAAGGTGTATATCATTGATGTTGATAACGCGATGTGAATCCACAGAAAATTGAGGTGACTGCGGCGGGTTATATATGATCCCATACGAGTCGTGTCAGCAACTCGGCCAATGGTTCCTTCCAACTAGCAATTTGAAGTTTAACCAAAACTGTAGTGGCGGCGACTTGTGCGCCTGCCCATTGAGCCATCCAGTGCAAACGACGGTTTATGATAATCTGCCCCCAATTTGAAAGAAACCCGGGCTATCCAAGTTGTGACTTGCTCATACTCAAATAAACAGCTCATGCAGACAGGTGCGGCCCGGTGTGTTGATGTAGACCAGGCCGCGAGAGACGGACGGCAGAGACGACCGCAGCATCAGTGGCGGCTCCGACAGATGAGTCGGCCGCGGCGTTGTAAGCCGGTGCGGACGGGGAAAATCTTCACCGATGTTGTAAACCGGCACGGACGGGCGAGTTAATCGCGGGTGCGGTCCCGGTGAGTCGAAGTAGTCCGGGCCACAAGGGCGGTGTCTTGCACACATATTATTTGATCATTGTGGCACGGTCATATGCTAGTACATGACAGTAATTACGCAATTTATATATCCATGATCCGGCCATCAGCTTTGCAATGACCAATTGTTCTGCATATAAAATGCAAAGACCAAAGTAATTGCTTTCTGACAAAAACAATATGTGCTAAATTATACTTAGAAGGATATCACCTGATTCGCCCGAACAACAGATGAGTCGGCCGTGGCATTGTAAGCCGGTGCGGACGCGTGAACCGCCATGAGGGCAGATGGACGAGTTGTCCATGGCTTTTGTAAAGCGGCGCGGGTGGCGATTCAAACATGATGTTGTTTAACCGGTGTAGATGCACGAATCGGCGGCAGGTGCGGACAGATGTAATCCGAACATCGGGGCGGCGACTTGCACGTATATCCGTCGAGCATCCTAACACGGACAAACACCAATGCGAAAAGTTATGTTGATGCGCCCCCTTAGACGACACCTTTTCGTAACGGTCCTGCAAAAATATTACAAGACCAAGTAATGTTCTTTAATAAAAACAATATGTTTAATAAAATAAACTTTAGATTACCACCTGATATGTCTTGTCGGATGTCGAGCCAGTTGTCACGGTGAGACAACTTCGTTCCCTTAACAACTCCAAACCTCAATCACGTTTGTCCTCCCACTGAGCATTTTATTTAACAGCCATCCATGATAACTTCTTCCATCACAACGTGTTCTGGATGTGAGCAGTTTGTATCCTCCACGTCAGTGGTTTAGCAACAAGGCCGCGAGGGCGACTTGAGGTGCAGCTGGAGAAAAGGACGCGGCCGCATCCGGTCGTGGCAGCAAGCCAGCCGAGGGGTTACCCAGAGGCTGATCAAGACGGGGCAGCTCGGAGTTGATGGCGATGCTGACTTGCTACTGCTGCGGCTGATGAGGCAAAACGTGACGGCAGCGTAGGCTTGTGGCGATGAGGCACATACCGGGGTCAGCTTGATGCGGCTGTTGCAGCGAACGGCTCACGGCAGAGGCAGAGGCAACTCATCGGCCGGGGCGGCTCAACGGCAGCGGAAGCCATACGAGGCCCGGCCGAAAAAGGGGCGGCTGGGCCCCGGCGCAACAGCGCAGAGATACATGCAAAGTGAGGCCACCGCAGCCGAAACCGCGTCCATCCCCACGTCTGAGTTGTCGCCAGTTTGGATGAATCCACGCCGAGTCGTATTCTTATCTCTTTTTTTTTTCTTCCTTCTTTTTGGTAATCAAGGGTCAATCCAACTTGGTAACTTTTCCCTTCTTAATTCTGGAATTAATCTCTTTGTAACTTCCTTGTAGTAACCAGAATTGTCAAATAAAAACTAACTTGGCCTCTAATGACGTACTGATCCAAAACGTATTCTTCTTGTCTTCTAGTGACGTACTAGTACTTGAAATCACCAGGGTTGATGCTTGATGCGATGAAAACAATGCGCTCGTCTGCACTTTTTGACTTCATCAGAGAAAACAACTTCGGCGACTCTGACAGGAAAAACGTCTGCAATGTCTGCGGCCGCATTGGAAAATTCTATAGTTCTTAAAAACGCATGACTTAACGATGGCGCACCAAAAAACCCATCCGCCTTTCGAGTCGTGTGCGGCAGCACGCACGGATCCATAATCTCTTAATCGCGATCTTCTACCTGAGACTTGTCAGTGCCGGGTTAACTTGCCCGATTCTTCCGTGCCGGTTCTTCTTTATCCGGCTAATCACGGTCTTCTCGATCCTTGAGAGAAATTCCTCCAAGAACTCAACACCACCGTGCACAGGCCCCACGGTGGGCGCCAACTGTCGTGGAATTGTCACGGCAGATGTCCTTAGTGTCAGGACTTAGTCGCGAGGCCAACGCATCTATCTGGTAGCTCGAGAGGGGTTGAACGGGACGAAAGACGCGATGTTTTACCCAGGTTCGGCCCCTCAGGATGGAGGTAAAAAGCCTACATCCTGCTTCATTGATATTGATGATGATGATCACGGTTACAAGAGTGCTCTATTTCGAGAGCTATTGTCTAAACCTAACTTGTCCAACTTGTGGAACTTGTCCCTCTTCTCCTCTTTGGGGAGCCCTGCCCCTCCTTATATATGTTGGAGTGGCGGGTTACATGTAGAGTCCTATTAGGATTAGGACTAGTCTATCTCTAATACAAACCGGATACAAGTCCAGGTCTTAGCTCCTTGCAAGATAATGTTCCTCATGCCTTTCCTCTTAAACCGGCTCACCGTTAAACGTGAACCGGCCTTCTGAGCTTTGGGCCTTGTCATCCGTCGATCCCGCACGCCGGACCACCAGTGAGTCATAATGATCAGGTCGGTTGCTTGTAAACGGTCGCCAGTAACTCGCCAAGTGTCAGTGGGGTCTTCAGATAAACCGCCAAGTCCGGCCGAGTTAACTTCCGGCCGGTTTACACCGCGGGGTATATCCCCGACAGGGACGCTGTCGGCCGTCTGAAGCGTTGCAGCAGGGGCGCCGCGGGTCGTCAAGGTCGAGGAAGAGGTGACGCCCACTGGAACGGCCTGTTTACCCTGGACGACGTCGGGCCCGCGATGACCGCGGCGGCAGGAGGAGTGGCCGCGGCGGGGGCGGCGAAGCCACGGGGATCGCGGCGAGCGGCTCAGAGGCCGGGCCGTCGAAGTTGGCAGAGCGGCTGCGGCGAAGTAGCCTGTTCATGGCAGAAGAGAGAAGGGATCGGGAAGCGTCTGATACTAAATTGGATTGCCGAACTCGCTCTGTGTTTATTTCTAGCCTGGATGGCTCATATATACAATTACATCGAGGAGAGATACATGAGGGGGAGTGAGTTAGACGTTGCTACAATACATGATCACGCCGAGCATGGCATGCGAGGGCGTGGCTGCGCATGATGTGCACGAACCGGCCAGGTCCGCTGTGGATGCGGTCGTGGCTGTTAGCCACTTGAGCCA
>NC_041386.1:517900132-517928650 GCF_002162155.2 Triticum dicoccoides
CAGCCACAACGTGGGGCTCCCGGACGTTGAGGCTGAAACGAAATTTCATAGTTGGGCCGTCCCAAAATGTGTACGTGCGAGGTAGGAGGGTATGCGCAAGGTCGCTAACGAGTGACCTGAGCGCCAAATAGGATCAACCTTAAGCGAGTTATATAGCTCTCCCGGCCCCACCCTGACTCTTGCTAAGATTGTTGCCCGGCCTTATGGAGTCAAGCGTCTTAGGAACGTTCGCGAGAAGCTGTTCATGGAGCCTTCCCCCGGTATGGCCGACTTAGAAAGGTTCCCCATGATTTTTTCTTCTTTTTTCGGTGTTTCCTTTACGACCTTTATCAGTTTTTATTTGGGGTTTCTTCAGTTTTCTTTTTCTGTTGGATTAAAATTTCCCTTTTCTCATTATCCCTTTGTCCTTATTTTTCAAACATATGTCGAGTTTATTTAACACAAGTTATACATTTTCAGTTTACATATGGAGCATATTTTTGATACACGTTGAAGTTTTCTCGAATATTTGATGAACAATTTTTCCCAATACATTTCGAATATTGGTTTTCTTGTTAACATTTTTTTAAATACACGTTGAACAGTTTTTTTAAATGGCACTAATCATATCTTAAATTATGTGACATTTTTAACATTGTAAAATTTAAAATTATTACAATGTACAAATATTTTATGAAAAGTCTCAGACATAATTTTGAAAAATGGGAACAACTGTTTAATTCTAAAGAATATTTTTAATGGTATGAACTATTTTTCTAAATTATGCAAACATAGTTTTACATTGTAGAAACATTTTTTTCAAAGTCGCATGAGAAGTGCACACTTTCTTCATGCTTCAATTTTTTTCTTTTGAAATTACTTGTTTCTGTTTTCTTACTCTACTTTTAGAAAATAATTAGATATGTACCATTTGATTTTGGAAAATATATTCTGTTCTAATCGATAAAAAATGTTCTATATGTTTGAAAAAATAGTCATCGTGTGATTAAAAAATTATCATTGTGTACACAAAAATGTTTATGGTGTACTAAAAAAGGCTCACCGCTACTTAAGAAACGATGTGGTATTGAAAAGAAATTTACTATGTATTCTAAATTTTTCAATAACACATAAAAATGCTCATTTTGAAAAAAATGTACCAGGCGTGTTTAGAAAAAAATGGCGTGTATTTATAGAATGTTCTCACCTTTAAAAATATGTTTTATCATATTTGTGGAAAAAACATGAAATATAAAAGTTTGTTTGCACAAGTTTTAAAAAATGCTCATAACATATAAACTTTTCATCATATTTATCAAAAATGTTGCAACACTAACAAAGATGCTTGCATGCTCATATAATTGTTTATAAAATTGTTCAAATGTGTACTTAAAATTGTTCACTATGCATTAGAAAAAAATGTTCAACATATATTTTTAAAACTATTGACCGTGTATTTGAAAAATATTTAACGTATGTCAAATCTCATGCATGAATATGGTCATGGAGCTTTTCAAACATCATCTTAGATGCAGAACGGGTCGTACTTTCAAATCCCTCACAAACCGAAGGGGTACGATTCAGGAGATGTACAACCATTGGTTGGTTTGTTTGGAGCAAGAGAAGCACGCTCCTCCTAGCGGTGTCACTATTTACCTATATGTAAGCAATTGTGTTATGTTTTATTACCACATTTGCATTACTTTGAGCATTCTCATCAGTTTGAGCATTTGCTTGTTTTAGAATAACATAGCCCTAGAGAGGTACCGGCAAATTTCTAAGCCGGAGGGCGAATGTCTCCAACATTGGACAAATTTGTCGGATAACCACGACAAGTGGAAGTCATGAAACGAAGATGGTAGTCCAAACACTGAGAAGTGCAACAATTCCTCTGCGGAGATGGACGACGGTGAAGACGATGATGGTCCTAGATATAAAATAGAAAATGTACCTAGAAGTCCATTCTAGTGTCTATCACTAGTCGATCCTGACGGGAGAAAGATAGGAAAAGAGAAGTTCAATAGAAGGAGCGGTTGAGGCGATGATTTTCTTAAATGAATTGATGAAAACAAGCAAGTTAGTCGAAAGAGGAATCAAGAGAAGCTAGAGATGGAAGAAGAGAAAAAAACAAGAGAAGAAGGCGAGATAAGATAATATGCATGAGAGCTGATGGCGTCGGGAACAGATGAAGGCGAGTAGGCTCTAAATTCAGATGAACATGGAGGCGGGTAGGCTCAAAATTCAGGAGAATTGGTCGGGAACTGGACACATAGCCAAGCATAATAGGTTCAAATCACATTGGATTAGAAGCAAATGGATCCAGTGTCGGAAGAATTTTGGGAGAAGGCGTGACTAATGATCTTACGTTCCATGAACCTTGACGGAGGGGACAATACGCATGCCGAAGGAGTAGGGGACAATGGTTACACCAGAGGAGGAGGGGAGGGTGCATACGCGGCAACATGTTATTTCTACATGTCGTCGGTTAAATGTTTTTGTTAATGCAACCTGTTACAAACTATATGTATGTCTGCTTTATGTGCTAAATGATTAAATTTGAGAGAAATCAGAGTATCTAAATGAGAAAGCGACAAAAAAAATATGAAGACGGACATGTGACGAATCGATGTTTGCGCGTCGTCTATCCAATCGAGAAATTTGAGGGGCATGCTGCTGCATGATTGATTTGTGATCAACAAAGTCGTTGGTTTCCACACGAAGGGCACACCGAATTTTAAGTTTTAGTTTCTGAAACAACCTGATTTTGTTGTTCCTTCCTATCAATACATGAAACTTGGTGAAGTTTTAGGAACTTGTCAATACACTTTACAAATGGTCTTATTTGAAAGTCCCCGTTACAAAGAACACAAATATACAAAGAATATATAATTTAGGGCAATCGGCTCAATAGATACAAAAAATTTAAAATTGAAAGTACAAAAGAAAAATCGACGCCCGTACGTGCCACAAAGCGCCCCTTCTATTATGTCTTCAAGTGTGATTCATATGAATTGTGACGATCGCAGATATGATATTCCTCATGCAAGAAAAAACAAATACTTCCTCCGATTCTTTTTACTCTGCATATTAGGTTTGTCTGAAGTCAATCTCATGCAACTTTGACCGAGTTTGTATAAAAAATTATAGACATTCACATAACAACACCAATATCATTAGATTCATCTTGAAATATATTTTCATATTATATTTATTAGATATTATAGATGCTAATATTTTCTAATATAAATTTGGTCAAACTTAACAAAGTTTGACTTTCGACAAATCCAATGTGCAGAATAAAAAGGACCGGAGGTACTCTAGAAAGGTTCATACTCTAATGTGGTTTATCTTCGCCACCAAGATCCCTCGGCCCGTCAACGGATTCCGCCGCTGCTAGTGTAACCCGATTCAGAGTCGATTCTCGAGTCACACGACATTGTTTACTTGTTTGTTGGAGTATAATACTGTGTCATTTTATATTATACGCCAACTTGGGAGGCGATGAGCCTGCAGGGGACCATACCCGTCCGCATCGAGCCACGCACGCACATATGTACTCTTGGGCAAACACATAAGAAAATCTCGAGCGGTTCCCCACATATCACCTGCCCGCCGGCCTAGCTAGAATTATATTCGCGTAGAGATAAATAAATTATACTACGGCGCACAGGTCATGAGTTTGTGAGCATAGACCTTGCTCCTAGCTTCAACTGCTAGTAGATTTATTGGCTTTGCATTCTACCAAAAAGAAATGGTCGTGATGGCATATAAGTATTGTGCAAGATGTGGTCAATTGAACTCCCAGATAGGTTTTGACATTTACACAAAATGAGAAGACTATTTTAGTCTTTTTAGAGAAGTTGACCAGGAGATACCTGGCGGCCAGGCCTGCCGGTTAGTGAATTTGGCGTATGATAATTAACTTTCCGATATGAGCTTACAAACTTGTATGAATGGTTATAGAACACGCATCACTTGCCTTGCGCAATGAGAGTATGATGGTAAACTGATCGATCATGTCCACGGTGCACCGCACCTTGCCATGTACTCCATCCGTTCCGAATTAATTGTCTTAGATTTGTCTAGATACGGAGGTATCTAGCACTAAAATAAGTCTAGATACATCCGTATCTAGACAAATCCAAGACAAATAATTTAGAACGGAGGAAGTACCTGTCCACGTCTCACACCAGATGTCGACATTGACAAGTCAGAAGCGTCCAGATGACAACAATTGCTTTGCAAGAAAAGAACAGAAAAATTAAAACGTCGTGCCGATTAGATCGCACCAACGGCGCCATGTTGCCACATACCATACTTTAACGGAGTGCTTAGTTGGTCTGATCTGGTAATGGCCTGGTACTTAACTAATGAGAGGCTTAATCAATGCAAACCGGCCAGGTCAAACCGCCGGGAAACTAAACTGGCCCGGCTCTGATGCAGATTCCTCACAAACCACGGCGACGCAACGCCACATATGCTTTGTTTAGCTTTCTTTTCAGGGGATTTGTTTAGCTGGTTTCGCTGTAATGACCACCACCTAATCAGTTGGGCCTACCAACTGCCACTTGCAGCATTTTTGCAAGTATAATACGAGAGAGATACTACCAGAGGAGTATGCGTCTAGTAAATAAATGCATTGCACGATATCGACCGGAATCTCCATTGATTTCCCATCCCATCTGGGTTGAATCCCCTAGAGGATGAAGTCTTGTTTTCTCTGACAGAAAACACCGGAATCAGCCAGGAGTACTTTGGACCTGGCTAGGAAGAGTATATAATCCCTCTGTAAAAAAATATAAAAACATTTAGATCACTACTTTAGTTATCTAAATGCTCTTATACTTATTTCCTTACGGAGGGAGTATGTCGGGTTCCCTTTCTATTGAATTTCACGGCAAAAGTGGGGGTAGAAATGAATACCTACAAGAGCAACTGTTTAACTCCAAAAATATGAGTATTTGACTGTGCAAACGAGGTACTCCCTCCATTCATAAATATAAAATATTTTAGATATTTCAATAAGGACAACATATGAATTGAAATTAGTGAACAAATCCACTAAGATGCATCTGTATAGATAAAAATTGGGAAAAAAAAGTTAAAAACATCCTATAATAGTAAACGGCGGGAGTACATACAGACTGACAGACACTTATCATTGCGTGGCTACTTTTAAGGGCCTTATTACAAATGTGTGACCCGAAATTCACATGACATGGCTTTTACCATGTGCCATTTGTACGGTAACAATGTTAGCGCGAGTGTATGTGCGTATAGGTGGGGATCTGCTTTGTACGTGTATCAAAAAGAAACCCGGTATCCCCACAAAAAAAAACGGTCATGCAGCGAAGCTGAATCATCTGGCGGAAGAAGTAAACATCTGGCAACTACTCCCTCCGTTTCTAAATATTTGTTTTTCTAGAGATTTTAACAAGTGACTACATACGGAGGAAAATGAGTGAATCTACACTCTAAAATATATCTATATACATCCGTATATGGTAATCCATTTGAAATCTTTAAAAGACAAATATTTAGGAACGGAGGGAGTAAAACATAGCTTGACTAAAACGCATCGTATGTCCTCCATTTTATAAATAACTGTCTTTAATATACAGGCGTCACGCTGTTAACCAAACACGTCATTGATGACGTCAAATGCTAGAAGTCTCACTCTCGGCAGCCGCCAATCAAAAGATTGAGACGCAGAAACGAATACCCTCCTATCATCGTTCGGAACAACGATGCGACCCAAAATCTTTTATAAATCCGAAAATTCAAGCCCACTCCAGCAGGGCTGAAAACGACGCCGGCGAATCAGACGGCGGCACTCTGGAATCTGGGAGCATTAGTTTGACAAAGAGGAGCAGAAGATCCAAAGATTCCAGATCAGCGGCTCTTGGTAGCCGCGCAGGAGCTAGAGATCCATCGTCAATGGCGCCCAAGGGGCAAGATGCATGGTGGCTAAAAAGAATTCTGCAAGGGTCATCACGCCCGGCACGCCTCGGATAGAAAAATACGACGACATCGACATGGACGTAAAACTGGTGAAAAGGGGAGGAAGGACGGCTCATGCTCGCCGCGTCAAACCAATAATATCGGCAGGTGCTTTTGGTTCCATCTCGCCTGATTGGCGTGCCTAATTTAGCATGCATGTTACTGTTTCATGCCAGGTGGGCTCAAGCGTCTCCGGCCCCACGCGACAGTGTCGTCCAGAGATCTGAGTCGGATTACGGGCCCTGCGGTTTAGCAGGCCGCTTTGCATCGCCGCGTATGATGATTTGGCTTGTGATTTACCAGTGCTGTCACGTAATGCGAATGGGGAGCAACCGAGCAAGTACTATGCGTGGTCACTTTTTATATCGTGCAAAGATTCCAGTGTTTTTAGGGTTTACACTGCTTTTTTTTTCGAAGCGGGCTTTTCCCCTTTCCATTACTTTCATAACGGAAATACATTGTCTCAGGAAACTGAAACTAGAGGGGCTAGGGAAAGAAGAAAAGCGAGTTCGGGGCAATAGCAGGAAACCCACTATCTGCGCCTGTCATCAGGAACATCAGATCATGGGGCGAAAACCTGCTATCACCCAAAACTGCCTACAGAAACTAGAGAAGTATCGCACATATTACAGTCGCACATCACCAGGACAAGGCCAAAAAAGTACCACTAGATTTGCCAAAATGAACTACAACATCCTATGCCAGTAGAGAACCAGCAGTGCGTCCTCCGCAGACGAAGCCGATTCCAGAATGTCACCCATCTTCACTTTCAGTCGCGCCCTTCCGTGTTTGTCGCCGGAGGAGGTCCACACAGCAGCAGCATCTGAGTGGTATTCGCTTTCAGCATCTCCGCTCCCTTCTTCACCATCTCTTCCATCCCAGGTTTCTGAAGACCTGCCCAATACATTAAAAAGGCGCAAGCTGTGAACACGATCTCAAAAGGAGAATTAATCCATTTGTGTTCAAAAGTAGCTCTGTTCCGGGCTAGCCAAATGGCCCAGCATATGGCTGCCAAGCCCACAGTATAAATTTTATCAAAGCCAGGCAGGAAGCTGTACATCCAAGTGTAATACTGCCAGATGGAATTAGGACAGCAATCCGTCCCAAGAAGAGCCCCTACAGTTCTCCAAACTACTCTAGACACCGGACACAGGAACAACAAGTGCGGGGTTGTTTCCAATTGGTTGCAAAAGGAGCAACAGGGGTTTCCGGGCCAAGCTCTTTTTTTCATATTATCTCTAGTCAAAATGGCATTATGCCCCACTTGCCATAAGAAGATTTGTATTTTCAAGGGAGCTTAGCATCCCAAATCCAATTGAAATTGGAACCAGCAACATCTTTTTCTAACCATCTATACATTGACTTGGTTGAATATAAACCAGTCTTATCAAACTTCCAGTAAACTTCATCAGGTAAATCATTTTGTTTGAGAGCCAGTACCTCCCTTTTCATTTCATCCCATTGGCTCCTCATCTCAGGAGACATCCTCCTCCTAAAGGAGGTGATATGATTTAGATCTTCTATTTTATCAACAGTACAGTTTTGCTCAACACAAATCTCAAAAAGCACTGGAAACTTTTCTTTAAATGGAATCCTTCCTTCCAATTCATCGAACCATAATCTGGCTACATCCCCTTTATTCAGTTTGACACCTCTGCCCTTCATATATAAATTTTTCACTCTCAAGAGGGATTTCCAACACTGGGAATCATTGTTCTTTACCTCCACCATGGCCACCGAGGTTTTTTTGAGGTACTTAGCCTTAACTATATCCTGCCAGAGGCCCTTATTTTTATCTAACTTCCACCACCATTTCACCAGCAAGCTAATATTTTGTTTTCTCAGGTCCTTAACCCCTAGGCCTCCTTTCTTTTTGGACCGACAAACGCGGTCCCATTTGACCATATGGTATCCTTTTTTCTTTCCCTTCCTATGCCAGAAGAATTTCCTTCTCGGCTTGTCCCACCTTTCTAGAGTAGTCTTGTTTAAAAGGAACATGGACATGTAAAACGTTGGTATGTGGGACAGTACTGCATTTACTTTAATAAGCCTCCCTCCCATAGACAGAACTTCACTAATCCAGTTCTGACCATGCATGGTGAATTTGTCCTCCACAAAACTCCAATCCCCACACTTCAAACCGGCATAACTGACCGGCATGCCTAGGTATTTCATAAGGAAGCTACCTATCTGGCAGTTAAACATCTCAGCATACATATGCATAGTCTCATCGTCCGCATGGACAGAGAAGATCTCGCTCTTCAGGAAGTTAATTTTCAGACCTGACATGACCTCAAAGAGGTATAAAAGCAACTTAATGTTCAGAGCATTCCTGATATTATCCTCGAAGCACAAAATTGTGTCATCCGCATACTGGAGAATAGCTACTCCATTTGGGATCAAGTCCGAGGCCAGACCCTTGAACAAGCCGTTTTGTTGGGCTTTAAGTATCATTTTTGTCAAACAATCAGCAGCTAAATTGAAAAGAAAAGGTGAGAAAGGGTCCCCTTGGCGCACCCCTTTCGAGCTTTGAAAGTATGGGCCCACCTCATCATTCAACTTCACACTAACTGTACCCCCCCACTAAAATTTTACTGACCCACTCGACCCATTTTGGATGGAATTCTCTCATTCTGTGGCAATCCAAAAGGAAGTCCCAGTTGACTTTATCGTAAGCCTTTTCGAAGTCAAGTTTCAACACAATACCGGTTTCCTTCCTATTGTAAGTGTGGTGCAAGATTTCATGCAGGGACATGATCCCATCCATGATGTCACGCTTCTTGATGAACGCATTTTGATGTCTACTGAAGAGAATATCCACAAAAGGTTCCAACCTAATAGTCAGAACTTTGGTTATCAGCTTGTATATACATCTAAGCAAGCAAATAGGCCTGAATTGCTGAATCTTGCTTGCCCCCACAACCTTAGGCAGTAGAGTTATAATCCCATAATTGAGACGCTGCACATCCAGTTTGTTATCATGGAACCAGTCAAAAAGCATCATCACTTCATTTTTCACAATCTCCCAACAATGTTGGAAGAACTCAATAGAAATATTATCTGGACCAGGAGCTTTATTTGGTTTCATAGAGAATAGTGCATTCTTGACTTCTATTTCAGAAAAGGGTCTAGTAAGGATAAAGTTGTCAATGTCTGACAATTTCAGAAAAGGGTTTACACTGCTAACGCACCGAAGTCCTGGGAAAAGAAGCCCGCATATAATCTTTACATCACATGAGCTAGTGGCATGTAAAAATTATATTTTCTCTGCTTCGGTACATTAAAAAAGCATTTTTAGAAAGAAAAAAACATTTTCAAAAACAAAAACATTTCTACATGTTCTAATTATACCTGGCCATGGGCAGCTCGGCCCAGAGGGCCTGACCGAACCCGGCCTGAAAATCCCGGGCCAAGCCTGGAAATTGAGCCTGGCGGGCAAATCGGGTTGGGCTCGGGCTTACAGAAAACAAGATTTTAGCCGTAGTCGGGCCAGGACGACTGGGCCGTGTCGGACTTTTCCGGGCTCAGGGCCAATTTAGTAGGCCTCGCAGTCGGGCTCGGGTCGGGCCATGCTCGGGCTTGGATTTTCAGCACCGGGCTTTTTTTGGTCCGGCCCGAGATATGCCCAGGTATATTTCCAATACGCTAGGAGAGGGGTAGATGTCGGTACCACCAGTGTCGCGGACATCATTCTTATCCTTGGTGGCGTTTCCAAAGTTTCTCCTCACTACTCCCCAGGCAGCGGTCATGTTGCTGGTGATGGTCTAGCGCACTCAAAATACTCGTCTTAGGCCTCAATGGCATTTGTCACGCGCTTCTAGAAGCCGGCACTTTCGAGGAATATTTTTCATTCTCTGGTTATGTACAGAAAGATAGAAATAAAATGAGTACAGTTTGAGTATTCACTTAATTTTGTGAGGTCTACATGCTCTTCTTCTTCTTCTTCTTCTTCTAGTATTCAAGGCTTTTTATTTTTATGGTTAATTTTTGTTGTGGCACATGGGAAAGAGGAGGTAGCTCATCTATCTACATAGGAGGGAGCGACAAGCCGCAAAACTATGGGGGTGTTTGTTGTCGGTGTCAAAACCGACGGATCTCGGCTAGGGGGTTCTGAACTGTGCGTCTATGGTCAATGGTAACAGGAGACAGGGGACACAATGCTTACCCAGGTTCGGGCCCTCTCTATGGAGGTAATACCCTACGTCCTGCTTGATTGATATTGATGAATATGGGTGTCGGTGTCAAAACCGGCGGATCTCGGGTAGGGGGTCCCGAACTGTGCGTCTAGGCCGGAAGGTAACAGGAGGCAGGGAACACGATGTTTTATGCAGGTTCGGGCCCTCTTGATGGAGGTAAAACCCTACGTCCTGCTTGATTAATATTGATGATATGGCTAGTACAAGAGTAGATCTACCACGAGATCAAGGAGGCTAAACCCTAGAAGCTAGCCTACGGTATGATTGTTGTATATGGAGTTGATTGCCTATGGACTACAACCCTCCGGTTGTTGGGTTTCGTAGTAATTTCAAAAAAATTCCTACGCACACGCAAGATCATGGTGATGCATAGCAACGAGAGGGGGAGAGTGTGATCTACGTACCCTTGTAGATCGACAACGGAAGCGTTAACTTGGTTGATGTAGTCGTACGTCTCCACGGCCCGACCGATCAAGCACCGAAACTACGGCACCTCCGAGTTCTAGCACACGTTCAGCTCGATGACGATCCCCGGACTCCGATCCAACAAAGTGTCGGGGAAGAGTTCCGTCAGCACGACGGCGTGGTGACGATCTTGATGTACTACCGTCGCAGGGCTTCGCCTAAGCACCGCTACAATATTATCGAGGACTATGGTGGAAGGGGGCACCGCACACGGCTAAGAATATGATCACGTGGATCAACTTGTGTCTCTAGGGGTGCCCCTTGCCTCCGTATATAAAGGCTCAAAGGGAGGGCTGGCCGGCCAAGAGGTGGCGCGCCAGGACGAGTCCTACTCCTTCCGGGAGTAGGACTCCCCCCTTTCCTAGTTTGAATAGGATTCGCGTAGGGGGGAAAAGAGGAGAGAGAGGAGGAAGGGGGGCCAGCCCCCTCTCCTTGTCCTATTCGGACCAAAGGGGGGGAGGGGCGCGCAGCCCATCTCTGGCCACCTCTCCTCTCTTCCACTAAGGCCCATATACCTCCCGGGGGGTTCCGGTAACCTCCCGGTAATCCGGTAAAATCCCGATTTCACCCGGAACGCTTCCGATATCCAAATATAGGCTTCCAATATATCAATCTTTATGTCTCGACCATTTCGAGACTCCTCGTCATGTCCGTGATCACATCCGGGACTCCGAACAAACTTCGGTACATCAAAATGCATAAACTCATAATATAACTGTCATCGTAACCTTAAGCGTGCGGACCCTACGGGTTCGAGAACAAGGTAGACATGACCGAGACACGTCTCCGGTCAATAACCAATAGCGGAACCTGGATGCTCATATTGGCTCCTACATATTCTACGAAGATCTTTTATCGGTCAGACCGCATAACAACATACGTTGTTCCCTTTCTCATCGGTATGTTACTTGCCCGAGATTCGATCGTCGGTATCCAACACCTAGTTCAATCTCGTTACCGGCAAGTCTCTTTACTCGTTCCGTAATACATCATCCCGCAACTAACTCATTAGTTGCAATGCTTGCAAGGCTTCAGTGATGTGCATTACCGAGAGGGTCCAGAGATACCTCTCCGACAATTGGAGTGACAAATCCTAATCTCGAAATACGCCAACCCAACATGTACCTTTGGAGACACCTGTAGAGCTCCTTTATAATCACCCAGTTACGTTGTGACGTTTGGTAGCACACAAAGTGTTCCTCCGGCAAACGGGAGTTGCATAATCTCATAGTCATAGGAACATGTATAAGTCATGAAGAAAGTAATAGCAACATACTAAACGATCGGGTGCTAAGCTAATGGAATGGGTCATGTCAATCAGATCATTCAACTAATGATGTGATCCCGTTAATCAAATGACAACTCTTTGTCCATGGTTAGGAAACATAACCATCTTTGATTAATGAGCTAGTCAAGTAGAGGCACACTAGTGACACTCTGTTTGTTTATGTATTCACACATGTATTATGTTTCCGGTTAATACAATTCTAGCATGAATAATAAACTTTTATCATGATATAAGGAAATAAATAATAACTTTATTATTGCCTCTAGGGCATATTTCCTTCAGTCTCCCACTTGCACTAGAGTCAATAATCTAGATTATACTATAATGATTCTAACACCCATGGAGCCTTGGTGCTGATCATGTTTTGCTCGTGGAAGAGGCTTAGTCAACGGTTCTGCTACATTCAGATCCATATGTATCTTGTAAATCTCTATGTCTCCCACCTGGACTAGATCCCGGATGGAATTGAAGCATCTCTTGATGTGCTTGGTTCTCTTGTGAAATCTGGATTCCTTCGCCAAGGCAATTGCACCAGTATTATCACAAAAGATTTTCATTGGACCCGAAGCACTAGGTATGACACCTAGATCGGATATGAACTCCATCATCCAGACTCCTTCATTTGCTGCTTCCGAAGCAGCTATGTACTCCGCTTCACATGTAGATCCCGCCACGACGCTTTGTTTAGAACTGCACCAACTGACAGCTCCACCGTTTAATGTAAACACGTATCTGGTTTGCGATTTAGAATCGTCCGGATCAGTGTCAAAGCTTGCATCCACGTAACCGTTTACGATGAGCTCTTTGTCACCTCCATATACGAGAAACATATCCTTAGTCCTTTTAAAGTACTTCAGGATGTTCTTGACCGCTGTCCAGTGATCCACTCCTGGATTACTTTGGTACCTCCCTGCTAGACTTATAGCAAGGCACACATCAGGTCTGGTACACAGCATTGCATACATGATAGAGCCTATGGCTGAAGCATAGGGAACATCTTTCATTTTCTCTCTATCTTCTGCAGTGGTCGGGCATTGAGTCTGACTCAACTTCACACCTTGTAACACATGCAAGAACCCTTTCTTTGCTTGATCCATTTTGAACTTCTTCAAAACTTTGTCAAGGTATGTGCTTTGTGAAAGTCCAATTAAGCGTCTTGATCTATCTCTATAGATCTTAATGCCTAATATGTAAGCAGCTTCACCGAGGTCTTTCATTGAAAAACTCTTATTCAAGTATCCCTTTATGCTATCCAGAAATTCTATATCATTTCCAATCAGTAATATGTCATCCACATATAATATCAGAAATGCTACAGAGCTCCCACTCACTTTCTTGTAAATACAGGCTTCTCCGAAAGTCTGTATAAAACCAAATGCTTTGATCACACTATCAAAGCGTTTATTCCAACTCCGAGAGGCTTGCACCAGTCCATAAATGGATCGATGGAGCTTGCACACTTTGTTAGCTCCCTTTGGATCGACAAAACCCTCTGGTTGCATCATATACAACTCTTCTTCCAGAAATCCATTCAGGAATGCAGTTTTCACATCCATCTGCCAAATTTCATAATCATAAAATGCGGCAATTGCTAACATGATTCAGACAGACTTAAGCATCGCTACGGGTGAGAAGGTCTCATCGTACTCAATCCCTTGAACTTGCCAAAACCCTTTTGCGACAAGTCGAGCTTTGTAGACAGTAATATTACCGTCAGCGTCAGTCTTCTTCTTGAAGATCCATTTATTCTCAATTGCTTGCCGATCATTGGGCAAGTCAACCAAAGTCCACACTTTGTTCTCATACATGGATCCCATCTCAGATATCATGGCTTTAAGCCATTTTGCGGAATCTGGGCTCACCATCGCTTCTTCATAGTTCGTAGGTTCATCATGATCTAGTAGCATGACTTCCAGAACAGGATTACCATACCACTCTGGCGCGGATCTCACTCTGGTTGATCTACGAGGTTCAGTAGTGTCTTGTTCTGAAGTTTCATGATCATTATCATTAGCTTCCTCACTAATTGGTGTAGGTGTCACAGAAACAGTTTTCTGTGATGCACTACTTTCCAATAAGGGAGCAGGTACAGTTACCTCGTCAAGTTCTACTTTCCTCCCACTCACTTCTTTCAAGAGAAACTCCTTCTCCAGAAAGTTTCCGAACTTAGCAACAAAAGTCTTGCCTTCGGATCTGTGATAGAAGGTGTATCCAATAGTCTCCTTTGGATATCCTATGAAGACACATTTCTCCGGTTTGGGTTCGAGCTTATCAGGTTGAAGCTTTTTCACATAAGCATCGCAGCCCCAAACTTGCAGAAACGACAGCTTTGGTTTCTTGTCAAACCATAGTTCATAAGGCGTCGTCTCAACGGATTTTGATGGTGCCCTTTTTAACGTGAATGCGGCCATCTCCAAAGCATAACCCCAAAACTATAGCGGTAAATCAGTAAGAGACATCATAGATTGCACCATATCTAGTAAAGTACGATTACGACGTTCGGACACACCATTACGCTGTGGTGTTCCGGGTGGCGTGAGTTGCGAAACTATTCCGCATTGTTTCAAATGTACACCAAACTCGTAACTCAAATATTCTCCTCCACGATTAGATCGTAGAAACTTTATTTTCTTGCTACGATGATTTTCAACTTCACTCTGAAATTCTTTGAACTTTTCAAACGTTTCAGACTTATGTTTCATTAAGTAGATATACCCATATCTGCTTAAGTCATCTGTGAAGGTGAGAAAATAACGATATCCGCCACGAGCCTCAATATTCATCGGACCACATACATCTGTATGTATGATTTCCAACAAATCTGTTGCTCTCTTCATAGTACCGGAGAACGGCGTTTTAGTCATCTTGCCCATGAGGCACGGTTCGCAAGTACCAAGTGATTCATAATCAAGTGGTTCCAAAAGTCCATCAGTATGGAGTTTCTTCATGCGCTTTACACCGATATGACCTAAACGGCAGTGCCACAAATAAGTTGCACTATCATTATCAACTCTGCATCTTTTGGCTTCAACATTATGAATATGTGTGTCACTACTATCGAGATTCAATAAGAATAGACCATTCTTCAAGGGTGCATGACCATAAAAGATATTACTCATATAAATAGAACAACCATTATTCTCTGATTTAAATGAATAACCGTCTCGCATCAAACAAGATCCAGATATAATGTTCATGCTTAACGCTGGCACCAAATAACAATTATTTAGGTCTAATATTAATCCCGAAGGTAGATGTAGAGGTAGCGCGCCGACTGCGATCACATCGACTTTGGAACCGTTTCCCACGCGCATCGTCACCTCGTCCTTAGCCAATCTTCGCTTAATCCGTAGTCCCTATTTCGAGTTGCAAATATTAGCAACAGAACCAGTATCAAATACCCAGGTGCTACTGCGAGCATTAGTAAGGTACACATCAATAACATGTATATCACATATACCTTTGTTCACCTTGCCATCCTTCTTATCCGCCAAATACTTGGGGCAGTTCCGCTTCCAGTGACCAGTCTGCTTGCAGTAGAAGCACTCAGTTTCAGGCTTAGGTCCAGACTTGGGTTTCTTCTCTTGAGCAGCAACTTGCTTGTTGTTCTTCTTGAAGTTCCCCTTCTTCTTCCCTTTGCCCTTTTTCTTGAAACTAGTGGTCTTGTTGACCATCAACACTTGATGCTCCTTCTTGATTTCTACTTCCGCAGCTTTCAGCATTGCGAAGAGCTCAGGAATAGTCTTATTCATCCCTTGCATATTATAGTTCATCACGAAGCTCTTGTAGCTTGGTGGAAGTGATTGGAGAATTCTGTCAATGACGCTATCATCCGGAAGATTAACTCCCAGTTGAATCAAGTGATTACAATACCCAGACATCTTGAGTATATGCTCACTGACATAACTGTTCTCCTCCATCTTGCAGCTATAGAACTTATTGGAGACTTCATATCTCTCAATCCGAGCATTTGCTTGAAATATTAACTTCAACTCCTGGAACATCTCATATGCCCCATGACGTTCAAAACGTCGTTGACGTCCCGGTTCTAAGCCGTAAAGCATGGCACATTGAACTATCGAGTAGTCATCAGCTTTGCTCTGCCAGACGTTCATAACATCTGGTGTTGCTCCAGCAGCAGGCCTGGCACCCAGCGGTGCTTCCAGGACGTAATTCTTCTGTGCAGCAATGAGGATAATCCTCAAGTTACGGACCCAGTCCGTGTAATTGCTACCATCATCTTTCAACTTTGCTTTCTCAAGGAACGCATTAAAATTCAACGGAACAACAACACGGGCCATCTATCTACAATCAAACATACATAAGCAAGATACTATCAGGTACTAAGTTCATGATAAATTTAGGTTCAATTAATCATATTACTTAAAGAACTCCCACTTAGATAGACATCCCTCTAATCCTCTAAGTGATTACGTGATCCAAGTCAACTAAACCATGTCCGATCATCACGTGAGATGGAGTAGTTTCATTGGTGAACATCACTATGTTGATCATATCTACTATATGATTCACGCTCGACCTTTCGATCTCCGTGTTCCGAGGCCATATCTGTATATGCTTGGCTCGTCAAGTATAACCTGAGTATTCTGCGTCTGCAACTGTTTTGCACCCGTTGTATTTGAGCGTAGAGCCTATCACACCCGATCATCACGTGGTGTCTCAGCACGAAGAACTTTCGCAATGGTGCATACTCAGTGAGAACACTTCTTGATAATTAGTGAGAGATCATCTTATAATGCTACCGTCAATCAAAGCAAGATAAGATGCATAAAAGATAAACATCACATGCAATCAATATAAGTGATATGATATGGCCATCATCATCTTGTGCTTGTGATCTCCATCCTCGAAGCACCGTCGTGATCACCATCGTCACCGGCGCGACACCTTGATCTCCATCGTAGCATCGCTGTCGTCTCGCCAATCTCATGCTTCCACGACTATCGCTACCGCTTAGTGATAAAGTAAAGCATTACAGCGCGATTGCATTGCATACAATAAAGCGACAACCATATGGCTCCTGCCAGTTGCCGATAACTCGGTTACAAAACATGATCATCTCATACAATAAAATTTAGCATCATGTCTTGACCATATCACATCATAACATGCCCTGCAAAAACAAGTTAGACGTCCTCTACTTTGTTGTTGCAAGTTTTACGTGGCTGCTACGGGCTTAAGCAAGAACCAATCTTACCTACGCATCGAAACCACAACGATAGTTTGTCAAGTTGGTGCTGTTTTAACCTTTGCAAGGACCGGGCGTAGCCACACTCGGTTAAACTAAAGTTGGAGAAACTGTCACCCGCTAGCCACCTTTGTGCAAAGCACGTCGGGAGAACCGGTCTCGCGTAAGCGTACGCGTAATGTCGGTCCGGGCCGCTTCATCCAACAATACCGCCGAACCAAAGTATGACATGTTGGTAAGCAGTATGACTTATATCGCCCACAACTCACTTGTGTTCTACTCGTGCATATAACATCGACACATAAAACCTAGGCTCGGATGCCACTGTTGGGTTTCGTAGTAATTTCAAAAAATTTCCTACGCACACGCAAGATCATGGTGATGCATAGCAACGAGAGGGGGAGAGTGTGATCTACGTACCCTTGTAGATCGACAACGGAAGCGTTAACTTGGTTGATGTAGTCGTACGTCTCCACGGCCCGACCGATCAAGCACCGAAACTACGGCACCTCCGAGTTCTAGCACACGTTCAGCTCGATGACGATCCCCGGACTCCGATCCAGCAAAGTGTCGGGGAAGAGTTCCGTCAGCACGACGGCGTGGTGACGAACTTGATGTACTACCGTCGCAGGGCTCCGCCTAAGCACCGCTACAATATTATCGAGGACTATGGTGGAAGGGGGCACCGCACACGGCTAAGAATATGATCACGTGGATCAACTTGTGTCTCTATCTCTAGGGGTGCCCCTTGCCTCCATATATAAAGGCTCGAAGGGGGGGGGGCTGGCCGGCCAAGAGGTGGCGCGCCAGGAGGGTCCTACTCCTTCCGAGAGTAGGACTCCCCCCTTTCCTAGTTGGAATAGGATTCGCGGAGGGGGGAAAAGAGGAGAGAGAGGAGGAAGGGGGGCGGCCCCCTCTCCTTGTCCTATTCGGACCAAAGGGGGGAGGGGCGCGCGGCTCATCTCTGGCCACCTCTCCTCTCTTCCACTAAGGCCCACTAAGGCCCATATACCTCCCGGGGGGTTCCGGTAACCTCCCGGTAATCCGGTAAAATCCCGATTTCACCCGGAACGCTTCCGATATCCAAATATAGGCTTCCAATTTATCAATCTTTATGTCTCGACCATTTCGAGACTCCTCGTCATGTCCGTGATCACATCCGGGACTCCGAACAAACTTCGGTACATCAAAATGCATAAACTCATAATATAACTGTCATCATAACCTTAAGCGTGCGGACCCTACGGGTTCGAGAACAAGGTAGACATGACCGAGACACGTCTCCGGTCAATAACCAATAGCAGAACCTGGATGCTCATATTGGCTCCTACATATTCTACGAAGATCTTTTATCGGTCAGACCGCATAACAACATACGTTGTTCCCTTTGTCATCGGTATGTTACTTGCCCGAGATTCGATCGTCGGTATCCAACACCTAGTTCAATCTCGTTACCGACAAGTCTCTTTACTCGTTCCGTAATACATCATCCCGCAACTAACTCATTAGTTGCAATGCTTGCAAGGCTTTAGTGATGTGCATTACCGAGAGGGCCCAGAGATACCTCTCCGACAATCGGAGTGACAAATCCTAATCTCGAAATACGCCAACCCAACATGTACCTTTGGAGACACCTGTAGAGCTCCTTTATAATCACCCAGTTACGTTGTGACGTTTGGTAGCACACAAAGTGTTCCTCCGGCAAACGGGAGTTGCATAATCTCATAGTCATAGGAACATGTATAAGTCATGAAGAAAGCAATAGCAACATACTAAACGATCGGGTGCTAAGCTAATGGAATGGGTCATGTCAATCAGATCATTCAACTAATGATGTGATCCCGTTAATCAAATGACAACTCTTTGTCCATGGTTAGGAAACATAACCATCTTTGATTAACGAGCTAGTCAAGTAGAGGCACACTAGTGACACTCTATTTGTCTATGTATTCACACATATATTATGTTTCCGGTTAATACAATTCTAGCATGAATAATAAACTTTTATCATGATATAAGGAAATAAATAATCACTTTATTATTGCATCTAGGGCATATTTCCTTCACCGGTTTATATAGACACCGGACAGGGTTAGGGTTACACAGAGTCGGTTACAATGGTAGGAGATCTTGAATATCCGCATCGCCAAGCTTGCCTTCCACGCCAAGAAAAGTCCCATCCGGACACGGGACGAAGTCTTCAATCTTGTATCTTCGTAGTCCGGGAGTCCGGCTGAAGGTATAGTCCGGCTACCCGAATAGCCCCTAATCCAGGACTCCCTCAGTAGCCCTTGAACCAGGCTTCAATGACGACGAGTCCGGCGCGCAAATTGTCTTCGGCATTGCAAGGCGGGTTCCTCCTCCAAGTCCTTCATAGAAGATTGTAAACACCAAGAGTAATGTCCGGCTCTGCAAAATAAGCTTCCACATATCGCCATAGAGAGAATAATATTAACACAAATCAAAACTGCTGACGTATTCCGCAGTGTGTCATCACACTACGGCCAAGTCCTTTACTTGAATCGTTTTTACTTTTCCACCTCAGCATGTTTTGCGAGGCGGTTTCCTTGGCACGTCTTGTCAAAGCAGAGATCGTGTACCCCCTTTATGGGATTCTCATCAATACGGACGTGGGTAACCCAACCACGCCATTTATCACGGCGCTTGGGAGGCAAGCGAGTTTTACTAGGCTGGTGGGGACGCACAACCGCATCCGCCCATATAAGGGGATAAGGATCCACCCTTTTACCTACGCCTTCTTCCTCCTTTGCCTATCCATCTCCTGCGCACTCGAGCTCTAGCGCCCAAGCCCGCACTTCCCACCTCAACCTTCTCCAGCAATGTCCGGAGCGGGAGGCAAATGGATGGTCTCCTCCGCTACGGAGGGCCAAGTCAAGAAGCTAAGGATGGCCGGATACCTGTCTAAGGACATCGCGCACCGGCTTCCCAAAAAGGGGCAGCTTCTCCCCACCCCAAGGCCCCATGAGAGGGTAGTATTTCTTCCCCACTTCCTCCGCGGACTGGGTTTTCCACTCCACCCATTTGTCCGGGGGCTCATGTTCTACTACGGCCTGGATTTCCACGATCTGGCCCCGAACTTCATCCTCAACATCTCGGCGTTTATCGTTGTGTGCGAGGCTTTCCTTCGCGTCCGCCCTCATTTCGGCCTCTGGCTCAAGACCTTCAACGTCAAGCCCAAGGTGGTGCGCGACAGCCAGGCGGAGTGCGGAGGCGCCATGGCGGGCAAGATGGCCAACGTCCTATGGTTCGAGGGCTCTTTTGTGGAGACCCTAAAGGGGTGGCAATCCGGGTGTTTTACATCACCGAGCCACGCGATCCGAAATGGACCGCAGCCCCCGAGTTCCGATCCGGACCCCCCACGCGGCTTATGTCCTGGAAAGAGACGGGCCTGTCGTGGGGTGACGAAAAAGAGGTGACCGGATTGCAAACATGCATCCAGTCCCTGGTGAACAAGCCAATCCGGCTTGTTAATGTAATCCAGGTTATGCTCATGCGCCGGATCCTCCCGTGCCAACAACGGGATTTTAATCTGTGGGAGTTCGACCCGGCGGAGCACCAAACCCTTAGCAGGCTCTTCGACACAACGTACGAAGATGCCTGGAAGGTGCTATTCAAGGGCGCCGAGGCTCCCGCATCCGCTTCCGAGGACCGCGGATATAGCTCGCAGCGTCACGCTAGCGAGGTAAGCTATCTTCACCTTTTACAGGATGTTTAAGCTTTTTTCATAGTTTGACTCTATGCGGGATCTAAACTCCCATACCTTTGACAGGCTTGGTGAGCGATATCCGGACCGATTAACTGTCCGGCTCCGCTGCCCGAGGACCCAGCCCCAGCTCTACTAGTGAAGCTGCTGGTTCCGGCGCATTATGTGGTGCTGGAGAAGGAGGCCCAGAAGAAGAAGACCACGGGGACTCGAAAGAGTGCCCGTAACGTGGTGGTGTCGGACTCGTCATCCTACGAGTCCGAGACGCCCTCTTCCCATGAAAACGAGGAGGAGGAAGAAGAAAACTCTCCCCCCCAGCGGAGGGAGGAGAGAAGAGGAAGGCCGCCCCAACGGGGGAGGCCGAGAGGTCTAGGAAAAGGAAGACCCCTCCGCCGGACTACTCCCCCGACGCCGAAGAGGGCGGAGAGGAGTGGCCAAATAGGGCCTAGCATCCGGCGAAATCGTAAGTTCGGATATCAGAATAACTCATGATGTTCCTTTGTCGCACAGCTTTCCCTGATGTCGAATGTAATTATGCAGTCCGCCCCGGGCCGAATTCGACGAATCGTCGGGCGGCTCCCTGGACTCATTGGACGTGAACTCAGTTCCGCCCGCTGTCTCCCCCCGCACTGCAGACGATGCCGAAGTGGCGTCGCGACAAGCTCCGGGGCGGGAGGAGGTGGTCCCGGAGGAGCCGCAAGGCAACCTCCCGGACTCCAGGAGTGAAGGGGATAAGGCCCCCCAGGGCTCCAAGTTCGGCTTTGTGCCGGACACCGCGTCGGAATCTTCCACAGTTCCGGACCGCGGTAGGCGAACTCCTTCCAAGAGGAGCAAGCCTTCTGAGCCGGCGGCCTTCGTCCAACCGGAGGTGCCGGACAATCTGCTGGAGGTGCTCGACGGCGCCTCCATCGACGAGGGGCACCATACTATTATGAGTACGATGATCCAGAAGGTTCAGTCCGTCAAGAGCGGACTGACTGAAGCTTGCGCTAGCCTTCTAACAGGCTTCGAGAGAAAAAATATGTAAAAATATTACCGCGTAGACAGTAGCCCCTAATGCTCTGTTTGGCGTTCGGAAAGAAAAGCCGAATAGAGGATCTATTAAATATCGCAGGAGTCTAACAAAAAAGAGTCAATATGCGTATGCAGGCTTCGCTGCTATCCACCGCCGCACTGACTGCGGAGGTGGGTGTCCTGAAGCAGGACCTCGATCGGATCGAGCAAGAGCTCGGCCTTGCCAAGCGGCGGCTCGAGGGGGAAGAAGGTAAGAAATACCTTACAGAAAAAGTGCCTATAAAAAGGCTTGATTGCAAAAAGAGTAACAGGATTGTACTGCTTATTGTAGGGGCCACGACTGAGGTGGCGACCCTTAAGCAGGCGCTGTCTGAGGCCGAAAAGAAAACGGCCGCAGAGCGCACCGAGCGAGATAGACTTGGGGCTCAGGTCGGCGAGGTGCAGCAAGAGCTTCAGGCTCTCATGAAAAAACATGAGAGTTTGGAGCTTGAGTCAAAGGCGCAAGCATCCGAGCTCGCGACGGCCCTTGAGACTGCCAAGTCTGCCAAGGCTGAAACCCAAAAGGCCCTCCAAGAGTTGGAGGAGATGAGGAAGATAGCAGCGGGTAAGGCATTCTTCATGCAAAGCAGAAATATAAAAGTAAACTACTTATTACTTACCCGAATCCGGAGCTCTCCAGGGGCATTCGCAGATCTTCCCCGCAGCGTATCCGACGCTGCCGCATTCTACCGAGCTGAAGAGGGCAGCTCGACGGAGAAGGTGTTCTGGTCTCAGTATTCTGAGGCCGGACACCCTATCCCTTTGAGCGACCAGCTGAAACAGCTGGTCGAGCTCCACAAGGCGGCCGAACAGGCCATGAAGGGCTTCATAGTTCAGCTGTGGCCCGGAGAGGCCCTGCCTGGGAGCTATTTCGGGCTGGTGCGGCAGTTGGTGGAGGCCTGTCCGAGGCTCAAGGTCATCAAGCGCTCCGTCTGCATCGAAGGTGCCCGTCGGGCCCTTGCCTGTGCAAAGGTGCACTGGGGTAAGCTGGACGGTGAGAAGCTTGTGAAGGATGGGCCGCCGCTGAGGAAGGAGCATCGCAAGCCCGAGAACTACTACAAGGATGTTCTTGCAGGTGCCCGCCTTGTGGCGGATGAATGTACCAAGGATGTGATTTTTGAATGAACTCGCTCGTGTTTATCCTGTGCGCTGAAAACTTGTTCATATGCGCTAAGCAATGCTTTGAATTTAAAATATTACTTTTTGTGCGGCCGTTTATCAAAAAATTGAGAGATGGCCAGTCGTCGGCTTCTGCCCCCATGCCACTAGTGCTGGGGTGTTCGGGATAAACCTGAGCGCTCTTTTTCCCATAGTTGGGTCCTTCGAGGGAGGCGCTCAGCACAACGAACCAGGCAATCGGACTATAATGCTTGAACACTCTCACTTAGCCATAGAACTCTATAATTTTAAATTTCGGCGAAGCCCCTAGTCCGGAAGACCGAGTTCGGGGCGCTATCCATGCCTTGGCCGGACAAAGCCAGCTCCTCGCTCGAAGCCGCATAAGTCTTTAGGGACTCGAAAAACCTCTCGAACAGCGACCAGTCTCTCGCCTCATCATGACAGTCAGTTTTAGCTTTCTCCACTGAGGTTCTTAACCTAGCTGAACCGGGGCACAATCGCAATGGTTCTCCTAGTGCTACCTTAGCCGATAGAGCGGAACGTAAGGCACCAAAACATAGGAGCCGGGCAAACCCAACTATTGACCCAAATCATGATTCGGAGCCGATGCATATAGTGCTATAAGTTCGAGGTGCCGCACTTGTGAAAGTGTACGGACTTCTCACGCCATAATGAGGGGTACTGAAGCCCCTGGCATGTTTGCCGTACCATGGTGTACGGGTGCAATCATGTCATTTAATAAACATATATGTGAAAAGAGGATAATGCAAAAAATAGACAAAAAGCTAAGCATTGTTTATAGAGAGGCTATTTATCAAAGCCGAACGATACGAATAGTGCGGTAAGCAAAAGATATTGGACTATTTAGTATGTCCTGACCAGGGGCAGGCCGTGGAACTGTATTTAAAACAGGTATATCGCTCGTAATAGAGACCACCTGGGAGTTCCATAATGCGGCATGGCTTGTCTGCCTCCCTGGATCTTGCATCGTTTGTGCGGCAGTCGAATTGCCGAACAGGTCGTCCGAAGTATGGAGTCCTGAAAGTAAGAAAAAAAAAGAATCGGCAGCCCCTAGTACATTTTAAGCCGTATTTTGGGCGTGCCGTTATTGTGCCCCTTCTCCTGTGCTCATGGTATTTCAAGGGCGTAGTTATGTACGCGAGGTACTGGTTTCGCTATGTCGCGAAAGCTGGGGTTGGGGCCGCATTGCTACGCTTGCTCAGAGTGTGCCAGGCGGTCCTGCTGTGGGTTACTCCGGGCGCGCTTGGCAGTGTCTGGCTTTTTAATGGCCGGACTGGAGAATTGCCTGAGAAGGCTACTTTGTACCTCCGCTGCGAGAGCCGCCGTATGCTCCTCCGTACGGAGGGAGCGTTCGGTGTTTCCGTTGACCGTAATTACTCCTCGAGGGCCTGGCATCTTGAGCTTGAGATATGCTTAGTGCGGCACTGCATTGAACTTTGCGAATGTGGTTCGTCTGAGCAGGGCGTGATAGCCACTGCGAAACGGGACTATATCGAAGATTAACTCTTTGCTTCGGAAATTGTCCGGGGATCCGAAGACCACGTCAAGTGTTACTGAGCCTGTACAGTTGGTTCTATGCCCATTTTCCGCACTGTATCCTTGAGGGATCTATGCCCATTTTCCGCACTGTATCCTGATAAAGCAGGTTCAGGCTACTGCCACCGTCCATGAGGACTCTTGTGAGATGAAATCCGTCGATGATTGGGTCGAGAACCAATGCGGCGAAGCCGCCATGACGGATGCTAGTGGGATGGTCCCTTCGATCAAAAGTGATCGGGCAGGAGGACCATGGGTTGAACTTTGGGGCGACTGGCTCCATCGCGTATACTTCCGGTAGCGCACGCTTCCGCTCCCGCTTGGGAATGTGGGTTGCGTATATCATGTTCACCGTACGCACTTGTGGGGGAAAGCCCTTCTGTCCATTGTTGTTCGGCGGCTTGGGCTCCTCGTCGTCACTGTGCAGCCCCTTGTCTCTGTTTTCGGCCCTTAACTTGCCTGCTTGCTTGAACACCCAACAATCCCTGTTAGTGTGATTGGCTGGCCTTTCGGGGGTGCCATGTATCTGGCACAAACGATCGAGTATTCGGTCCAAACTGGACGGGCCCTGAGTATTCTTTTTGAATGACTTTTTCCGCTGACCGGATTTATAGCCTTTGAATCTGGCATTGACTGCCGTGTCTTCATTGCTGTCGCTGTTAACGCGGCGTTTTTGCTTATTCCTACGTGTCCTGCCACTTTTGTCCTCGGTATCCGAATTACCAGGGTTCTTTGATAAGTTGTTACTGCGAGCTAGCCAGCTATCTTCTCCCGCGCAAAAGCGGGTCATGAGTGTCGTGAGGGCTGCCATGGATTTCGGCTTTTCCTATCCCAGGTGCCGGGCAAGCCACTTGTCGCGGATGTTATGCTTGAAGGCTGCTAGGGCCTCTGCGTCTGGACAGTCGACTATCTGGTTTTTCTTTGATAGGAACCGTGTCCAGAATTGTCTGGCCGATTCCTCTGGCTGCTGAATTATGTGGCTTAAGTCGTCGGCATCCGGCGGTCGCACGTAAGTGCCCTGGAAGTTGTCGAGGAATGCGGCTTCCAGGTCCTCCCAAGAACCGATTGAGTCTGTTGGCAAGCTGTTAAGCCAATGCCGGGCCGGTCCTTTAAGTTTGAGCGGGAGGTATTTGATGGCGTGTAGATCATCGCTGCGTGCCATGTGGATGTGAAGGAGATAATCCTCGATCCATACCGCCGGATCTGTTGTGACATCGTATGATTCGATGTTTACGGGTTTGAAACCCTCTGGGATTTTATGATCCATTACTTCATTCATGAAGCATAGCGGGTGTGCGGCGCCTCTGTACTGGGCTATATCACGACGCAGCTCGGAAGAGCTATGTCTGTTGTGTTCGGCCCGGCCAGATTTGTTATATACGGAGTGAAGATCATTGTCACATGCCGTAGGGCGCCTGCGCGATCCGTAGATCGATCTTGTTTGTCTTGCCTTATCCTCCAGTATGTCTTGCAGGTCGGGCGCATTTTCCCGTGCCTTAGTTGAGCGGCATCGGGGCATGGCTTGGGTGGAGGGCCGAGAGGCCTCTTTGTCGCGGCCGCGAGGTGGCCGGTCTGCCATGTCATGCGCTGGTGATGTAGGTACTTCCTCCTCTGATCGGGGTAGCGGCCTGCGCTTCGGGTAACTCTTGGAGGGGCGTTCGAGTTCATACTCTTCGGCCGCAAGGACTTCTGTCCATCTGTCAGCTAGCAAATCTTGGGTAGCTCTAAGCTGTTGCTGTTTTTCTTGAGGCTGCTTGCCGTGGCTAAAACCCTGCGTTTAAAACGCTCTTGTTCAGCGGGGTCTGATGGTATGATGAATTTGTTGTCATCGAGGCTTGCCTCGTCTTCGGAGGGAGGCGTATAGTTATCATCCTCGACCTCTCGGTCTGCCGCTCTCTCATGAGGGCTGGCTTCTCCATCTTCCTGTGCCAAATCTTGCTGAGGTGGGTGTTCTTCGGTGCTATCCGGGGTAGTATTATCTCCCGTGCCGGAATCACCATTTTTGCTTTGGCGGGATTTAGAGCGGCGCCGCTGACGCCGGCGCTTTGACTGTTTCTTGGGGGCGTCATCCCCCACTGTTCCATCGCCATCTCCATCTTTTGGAGTATCCACCATGTATATGTCATATGACGAGGTGGCCTTCCAACGCCCTACAGGTGCTGGTTCCTGTTCGTCTCCTACATCGTCGTCCATGCCGTCGATGTCTTCGGAGCTGAAGTCAAGCATGTCTGTTAGATCGTCGACAGTGGCTACAAAGTGGGTGGTGGGTGGGCTTTGAATTTCCTCATCGTCCGTATTCCACCCTCGCTGACCGTAGTCCGGCCAGGGCTCTCCTGATAAAGAGAGAGACTTAAGAGAATTCAGGATGTTGCCAAAAGGCGAATGCTGAAAGATGTCTGCGGCGGTGAACTCCATTATCGGCGCCCAATCGGATTTGATTGGCAGGGGCGCGGGGGGTTCGGAGTCCGGGGAGGAGTCCGGATCCTCGGAGTCACGGGTCGTGCAGAGTGCGGGGCTAGCGTTCGGCTCGATCGCTTTCGGGATCGCAGCCCCCGAGGTGACGTCCAACCGCTCATCCTCGATTGGCCCAATATGCTCCGAGTTAGGGGTCGGAACCGATGCATGTGCGGCCTCCAGGACACTGTCCAGGGGCAGAGCTAGATCATGCCTCTCGAGATAGTGCGGCGCGCTTGGCCGTGGCTCGAGTCTGTCGAAGATCAAGTCTCTGCGGATGTCAGCCGTGTAGTTTAAGCTTCCAAACCTGACTTGATGGCCAGGGGCGTAGCTTTCGATCTGCTCCAGGTGGCCGAGCGAATTGGCCTGCAGAGTGAAGCCGCCGAAGACGAAAATCTGTCCGGGGAGAAAAGTCTCACCCTGGACCGTATCGTTGTTGATGATCAAAGGAGCCATCGGGCCTAAAGGCGACGACACAGAGGAACTCTCAATGAAAGCACCAATGTCGGTGTCAAAACCGGCGGATCTCGGGTAGGGGGTCCCGAACTGTGCGTCTAGGCCAGATGGTAACAGGAGGCAGGGAACACGATGTTTTACCCAGGTTCGGGCCCTCTTGATGGAGGTAAAACCCTACGTCCTGCTTGATTAATATTGATGATATGGGTAGTACAAGAGTAGATCTACCACGAGAGCAAGGAGGCTAAACCCTAGAAGCTAGCCTACGGTATGATTGTTGTATATGGAGTTGATTGCCTATGGACTACAACCCTCCGGTTTATATAGACACCGAACAGGGTTAGGGTTACACAGAGTCGGTTACAATGGTAGGAGATCTTGAATATCCGCATCGCCAAGCTTGCCTTCCACGCCAAGGAAAGTCCCATTCGGACACAGGACGAAGTCTTCAATCTTGTATCTTCATAGTCCAGGAGTCCGACTGAAGGTATAATCCGGCTACCCGAACACCCCCTAATCCAGGACTCCCTCAATGGGTGTTACAAGAGTTGATCTACCATGAGATCGTGATGGCTAAACCCTAGAAGCCTAGCCTATATGACTATGGTAATGAATGGTGTCCTCTCCGGACTATCCCCTCCGGTTTATATAGACACCGGGGGATCTACGGTTTACATAGAGTCGGTTACATAAGAAGGAATCTTCATAGTCGGTTGCCAAGCTTGCCTTCCACGCCAAGGAGAGTCCAATCCGGACTCAGGTATAGTCTTCGGCCTTCATGTCTTCACAGCCCATCAGTCCAGCCCACAGATAACAGGGCGGACGCCCGAGGACCCCTTAGTCCAGGACTCCCTCAGTAGCCCCTGAACCTGGCTTAAATGACGAGGAGTTCGGCGCGCAAATTGTCTTTGGCATTGCAAGGCGGGTTCCCTTTTATCCGAACTTCAAAATAGTCTTCGAATGCGATGATAGTATCCGAGCCTGTCACACACACCACACAGAACCATAGAGAGAATAT
>NC_041386.1:517929103-517953876 GCF_002162155.2 Triticum dicoccoides
GTATATATATATATATATTAGCACGAGTCTAATCCGCTGACAGCTTTTACAATATGACATCACGCCTATCCGGTCATAATTTTAGACCGTTTTTCGTCTGCCACTCCAAGTTTCGAGACGCGGTTGCCATTGACACGTCTTGTCAAAGCAGAGATCGTGCCCCCTTATTACGGGGTTCTCATCAATACGGGCATGGGTGACCCAACCGTGCCATTTTGCACGGCCCTTGGGAATAGGAGAGTTCAAGGCGAGTGGGGAGACGCTTGACATTCACGGCCTTTATAAGGGGATAAGGATTCCCTACCTTCACCCACACCTCAGCCTTTCTGTCCCTGAGCTCCAGCGCCCAAGCTTCTAGCTTTTCCCTCAACTGAGAAAACACTCCAAAAATGTTTGGATCCAGAGCTGGGGGTAAGTGGATGGCCTCCTCCGTCAAGAAGAAGGACCTCAAGGCGCTCCGGGAGGCCAGATATCTGGCCAAGGAGATCGCTCACCGACTCTCAGGTAATGGACAGATCGTCCCTACTCCAGAGCCCCACGAGAGGGTTGTTTTCCTCACACATTTCATCCGCGGGCTGGGTTTCCCTCTCCACCCCTTCGTTCGTGGACTGATGTTTTACTACGTGCTAGACTTCCATGACCTAGCCCCCAACTTCATCCTCAACATCACGACATTCATTGTCGTGTGCGAGGCCTTCCTCTGCATCCCGCCTCATTTCGGCCTATGGTTGAAGACCTTCAACGTGAAGCCGAAGGTGGTGAGCGGCCAACAAGCAAAATGTGGAGGCGCCATGGTGGGCAAGATGCCCAACGTTACCTGGCCCGAAGGCTCGTTCGCGGAGAAGGTGAAAGGGTGGCAATCGGGGTGGTTCTATATCATCGAGCCGCGCGATGCCAACTAGGTGGTGGCCCCCGAATTCAGATCTGGATTCCCGATGCGGCTCACCTCTTGGCAAGAGAGGGGCCTAACCTGGGGTCCCTCGGACAAACTGACTGGGCTCCAGACATGTGTCCAGAATATGATGGATAGGAAGATCAAGCTCGTCAATGTGGTCCAGGTCATGCTCATTCGTTGGGTTCTTCCGTGCCAACGCTGGACTTGCTATCTGTGGGAGTACGATCCGGCCAAGCACGAGACGCTACAAGAGCTCTATGGCACAACGCACGAAGAAATCTGGAAAGTGCTATTTAAGGCCGGCGAGACGCCACCGCCCATGATCGAAGATCGCGGGCTTAGCTTAAAACGCCAGGCTACCCCGGTAAGCTCTCCTAATGTTTTCAAGGCGTACCCTTTACTAGCATATTCTCAGAAAAAGCCTAAGCCTTCCTACCTGTGTTTTCAGGCATGGATCAAGATAGCGGAGGGGATTAATATTTCGGCTGCGCTACCCAAAGACTGAGAATTCCCATTGTTAACGAAAATGCTTTTTCCAGCACCTTATGAGGTACCGGAGAAGACGGCCAAGAAAGCATCCAAAGGGGCCAAGAAGGGCCTTCGCCGAAAAGGCACTCCGGAAATGATGTCCGAAGACGAGACTTCCTCTTCGTCCGCTGACGACGATGACGAAGAGGAAGAAGAAAGCGACTCCCCACCTGAAGTGGGGAGGAAGAAGAGGGCAGTCTCCACAAATCCGGAGGCGGGAGCGCCTAAAAGGGTTAGAGGTTCCTACGCGGATAATTCCGTGTGGGATGTGGACAGCAGTCCGGAGCAACCTCGCCGGACCAAGCCTCAGGCCGCCTCGTAAGTACTGGGATCCGAAAACATCTAGCTTTCCTAGTTTGTAATATTGATGAACCTTGTTATTGCAGTCCAGTGCGCGATGGCTCCCCGCGATCTTCGTCCGAGGGATCTCTAGACTCAAAGGAGATGGCTAGCATGTCTCCGCCACCTACTCATTCCATCTCTCCCAAGGGTGACAACAAGGTGGTGTTGCCAAAGATCATCCCCGATTAGGGGGGGCTTCCGGAGATCGTCGGGGCGGTGCCCCAGGACGATTCCTCAATTGTCGGACTCATGGGGGAAAAAGCTCCTGGGAGGACCGACGACGGGGGTCGGGTTCCCTTCGAACCTGAGCCGGGTACTATTTCGGAGACCTATGCGGCTCCGGAGTCCAGCGAATGGCATGCTTCGAGAGGAGGGAGTGTGCCTGTTCCGTCGGTGACCTCTATCCAACTAGAGGCACCGGATGGCCTGCTGGAGGCGCTACGAGGCGCCTCTATTGTGGATCGTAATAGAGAAGGTCCAGTTCATGAAAATTGGACTGACCGAAGCCTGCACTAGCCTTCTATCAGGCTTTGAGGTAAGTGATACGTTTGCAGGAAGTATATCACAGTATAGACAGTAGCCCCTGATGCTTTGTTTGGTGTTCAGAAAGAAGGAGCCGAACGGAGGATCGAAGAGAAAAAATCGCAGGAGTCTAACATAAGTTGTTTTTGTGAATAAGCAGGCATCACTGCAGGCTGCCACCGCTCATGCTGCAGAGGTCTCCAGACTGAAGCGGAACCTAGAGCGGGCCGAGGAAGAGCTCGGCCTCGTAAAGAAGCAGCTAGAGGATAGCCAAGGTATGTGCTGATCTGCGGGTACCTTTAAAAAAATGAAAAGTCCATCCAGACTGAGTTGTCGTGAACTTTATTAGGGGCCACGACCGAGGTGGCAGCCCTCAAGAAGGTGATGGCCGACGCCGAGGACAAAGCGGCCAAGGAGCGTGCCGTGAGTGAGAAGCACGACGCCCAGGTCGACGAGGCGCAGCAACAGCTCCAGGACGTGATCAAGAGATTTGAATCCTTGGAGCGTGATTGTAAGGTGCAAGAGTCCGAACTGGCGACGGCCCGCCGAAGCGCACAGGATGCACGGGCCGAAGCCCAGAACGCCCTCCAGGAAATTCAGGCGGGCAAGGAGATTACGGTGGGTAATTCTTTCACCATGCAAAGCAAGTATGTAAAAGAAACGTTCCATGTACTTATCCAAATTCGGGTTTTCTAGGGGCGTTTGCGGATCTGCCGCGCAGTATATCGGATGCTGCCGAGTATTACAGAGCCGAAGAAGGGATGTCTACGGAGAAGCTATTCTGGTCCCAGTATCTTGGACCCGAACATCTGTTGCCCTTCATCGACCAGCTGAAGCAGTTGGTCGAGCTGCACAAGTCGATGGAGCTAGCCATGAAGGACCTAATAGTTCGGCTGTGGCCTGCCGAGCCTGTACCTAGCAGCTATTTTGGACCTTTTAAGCGGCTTGTAAATGCTTGTCTGCAGCTCGAAACCATGAAGCGGTCGGTCTGCATTGAAGGTGCGCGTATGGCCTTTGCCCGCGTCAAGATGCATTGGGCAAAGCTTGATACCAAGAAGCTGATGACCGAGGGGCCACCGGAGGGCAAGGAACATCGTCGACCCGAGCTCTATTTTGATGGCTTCCTGGAGGGGTCCCGCCTTGTGGCGGAACAATGTTCGAAGGATATCATTTTCCCATGAGAACATTTGTATTATCTTGTCCTGTAATGTGGAGTAGTGATGTTATGTATTATAATGCTTATGATTTACATATTATCTCATGTGCGGCCGTTTATGAAATCTGAGAGTTGACTAGTCGTCAGCTTCTTCCCCCCACGTAGATAGTACGGGGGTGTTCAGGATAAATCTAAACACTCTTTACTCCACATTCTGGTCCTTAAAGGTGGTGTTTAGCGCAATGAACAAGGCAATCAGACTATGCGGCCTTTACCGCCCTCACTTAGCCATAGGAGTTTGACAATTTAAAAAAGTTGGTGAAGCCCCTCGTATTCGGAAGGCCAAACTAGGGGCATTATACACGCCTAATTAGAGGGACCGACTCTTCGCCTAAAGCGGTAAAAATCTCTAATGATTTGGAACCTCTCGAACAGCTGACCGGCTCTTGCCGCATCATGATAGTCAATTTTCAGCTTTCTCTACTGAGGTGCTCGTCCGAAAGAACCGGGACACAATCATAGTAGTTCTCCCTTTACTACCCTAGCCGATATAGCAGAACATAGGGTAGTAAGTGACGAAGTTATGTACCTAGGGTATGGTCATGGAGCTGTCCAAGATACCCTCCCCAAGGACATCCCTAAAAGAACCAGAAGCAGTCAAAGAGAGGTCATCATCCACTCGACCATGAAGTTATGTTCCACTCGACAGCTTTGAAGACACTCGACCATGCGAACAACCACTCAACCACCAGAAGATGTGAAGCCACTCACTCCGCAATGGTCAGGATTTAAGTCATAGCTTTAATAATCATTTATAGCACTTTACTCCGGACGTTACCAGTAACGCCCTCCTTTATGAACATTGAACCCTGTGTAACGGAGGGGAGCTGGGGTCCTGGCGCACTCTATATAAGCCACCCTCCTCCTCTAGGACAAGGGTTCACACCTTTTGTAATTCACACGCATATATCCAGTCGACCGCCTCCGGGCTCCGAGACGTAGGGCTGTTACTTCCTCCGAGAAGGGCCTGAACTCGTAAAACATGCGTGTACAACTCCTCCATAGCTAGGATCTTGCCTCTACATTCCTACCCCCCTATTCTACTGTCAGGCTTAGAACCACAACGTTGGCGCCCACCGTGGGGCCGGTGTCTTAGCGATTTTTTTGGAGAAGTTGCAAGTTTTCCGATCCCCGTCATCATGGTCTCAGGTAGAGGTTTGGCTGAGGGCCGCGAGATCCGTCTCGACGTGCTCGTGTTTATTGCCGACGACTCCGCTTGGCTTCAGGAGGCTCCACTCGACATCGACGCGCTCCCCGTCCACGGGGCGACGCACTTTCGCGCGTGCGTCCGCGGTGTCCTCCTGCGGCAGCCGTCGACCCAGTATCAGTCGGCTCCAGCAGCTTTCCCCCTCCCTGCGGCCTGCCGGAGCAAACATTCCGGTCGGTCGAGGCTTCAACGGTGGGTGAGGCATGCGGTGGCCCGCCAGTTGGCCACCCCTCAAATTGCGGCAATCGAGCCTGACGAACTCTCTATGGCTTGTTCAATCTGTCGGCTGGCTCCGTAGAGACTGCATCCGAGTGTAACAGCAGCGACACAGCAGCAGAAGTTTTGATGGTCAATGGACCACGCGGTCCTCCTGGCTTCACCCGTGAAGACGGAGGTGATGGGGACGGCGATCCGTCACGCGTTCATGAAGAGTACCGCCCCGAACCCCTCTCTTCGCAGCCGAGGGAGGAACTTCGCCGCTGGAACATGGATGCACTGCACACTCCTATAGTTGGAGAAACCCCTGAGGCCTAGGCCTTGGAGCAGGCGCGCTTGGCCAACTTGGCTGAACACACTCGACTGGAGAACCTCCAGCGCGCACTCGACTATCGCGCTCGACAATGTGCTCCTGAATCCAGTCGATGCTAGCTTTTTCCACCTCCAACTCAGGTATACCGAACCCCGATCCAGAATCTAGCAGCTGCTGCCCGGATAGCGGAGTCGATCCAACCTTCCTAGTTAGAAGCTGGCCGAGGTTTGGTGCAGATCTGAGCTTTGCTCCGAGCGGCGGGATAACAGAACACAGCCGTATCTCAGTCGCGGAATAGGATCCATAGCAGATCTGTGGTTGTAGACACAGTTCAGTCGGCCCACGGCCCAAGATCGCCCCCGAGGCGTGAGGGACATGGAGATCGACAAGATCAGTACAGAAACTGTCGTGGAGTTGACACAGTAGATGTCCTAGAGCAAGGACTTAGTCGTAGGGCCATCACAGTAGGAAGCTTAAAGGGGTTGATCGGGATAAAGGACACACAAGAGAGTTTTTATACTAGTTCGGCCCCTTACGATGAAGGTAAAAGCCTACGTCTAGTTGGGATTGGTATTGCTGAGGTTTCGACTTCCAAGAGGCTCAACTGGCCGGCTTGGTTATTGACTTGGTTGTTTCTTGCCCTAAACCGCCACTGGGTCGTCCCCTTATATACTCGGGTTGACGCCTGGTGGCCTACAGAGTCCCGGCCGACTCATAATCGTGTCCGGCTCGGTGACCTTCTTTACATGCCTTTCTGTACAAGTATTTCCTTACATACGGCGGTTTATTGTATCAGGCCTTAAGCCGGCCCCAGGCCTTTAGGCCTTCTATAAGACTTAATAAAGTACAATCTTTGAATGCTTATTGGGCTTCTTGTGTAACCTGCCATTGAGGCTGACCCGACCCCTCCTGGGCAGGTCTCAACTGATGGTAATATCCCCAACCTTAGGCCCCAGGTTGACTTTGAACTTTGTTCTTTGTCAATCTTCCATACTTAGCCAAAAAAATCCATCTTCTTATCTTTACTGAAATTTCCTTGTAACCCGCCATGACGCCATCTCCGGATTTTTCGGAAACCTGCTACCACGTCATCTTTTAACAGATCTTTATCTTTAATGCCTTTCCGAAAATCGAGGCGCCTGGGTAGCAGGATAACCATGTTTTGGTCTCCTCGTTTCCCGTGCCCACTTATCAGTCTTTTCCTTATAAATAGGCACGACCTAGGTCTTTTCCATTCTCCCCCTTTGGTCGTCTTCTTCCTCTTGCTGCTTCTCTGCCGCTCGAGCTCTGCCGCCGCCGCCGCAGATCTTGTCTTCATCGACTCAGGTCGCCGCATCAACCTGATTCGACCCGAAGAAAACGCAACGAACCTCCGCTGCAACCCTGCATCTGTAAGTCTCTTTCTTCATCGACATCAGATCCGCATTAGGACCTTCAAGTTGCTTGCTGTTCTTCACTGTTTGTCATGAACTCTTCATAGATTTCATCACCATCACCATTTCTTGATCTTTGGATAGTATAAAACCGATGCGGTAGTTATTTCGCACCCACTTCAAATGCAAACAAATTCCTTTTCCAGTTCAGAGGCTTTGTTTAGAACTGACGAACTTGCATGTATTAGATATTTAGGTCTAGAATATTTTTCTTTTCAGAACAACCATTTGATCCAAAATAATAATGATAGCTTGGTGAAACTTGTTTATGCTAACACTTAGCTGTAGTTGTTTTCTGAGAAAGTCCATAGTCATGGCGGCTCATCTCTCCGGCTTCCTTTACCTTATATGTCATTAGCCCTTAGTTAAGCCGCCGTTACTTGTTTTACAATTTCAACCTTTAACTGTTAATTGAACCGACACTTTGTTTTTCCTTTTCCAGTCCCTTGTACATCATGCCATCAAAGACACCCACCATCTGCAATTGGGTCCCCTCAACCATAACTGAGGAGCGTCTGAAAGAGTTCTTCCTCATTGGATTTCTGCCTTCAAGAAAAATCATGTCTTATCGTGCTCCTGACCCGGAAGAAGAACGACCCAATCCAAAAGACGGTGAAGTGATCGTTTTTACTGATCACATGAACCGGGGCTTCTCACCGCCCGGCTCAAAAAATTTCAGAGAAGTTCATCACTTTTTCAAACTTCATCCTCGGGATATGGGGCCCAATTCCATATCCAATATTTGCAACTTCCAAGTGCTCTCCGAGGTATATCTTTAGCAAGAGCCGACCGTGGAACTATTTAGAGAATACTTCTATCTGAACCGACAAAATGAGTGCACCAACGACCTTAGCTTAGAACTTGGAGGCATCTCAATCCAGCGCCGGCAGGGTGCAGTTTTCCCTCTCATAGTTTTACCAAGTCACCCAAAGGACTAGAACCAAACTTGGTTTTATTGTCAGGACATCTCACCTGCCAACGAAAAACCACTGCCAGGTTACCACCAGGATCATCTTGACACCAAGTTTGCCCTGCCAGATAAACTTACCGTTGCTGAAGCAAGAAACTTCTTCCATCTATCAGAAGAATTAATGGTTTATTGGGGAACGGTTTAACCGGAGTCGACCTAACTCGCTGCTGGATCTCATGGCAGATTATTCCCTTAAGCCGTCGTTCAAAGTTGATGTATGAATACGGTGGAGACCCGGATGACTCTCTCCGTCATACCCCGGTTCAACTAACCGAGGAAGATGTTGTCACAATGTCAAATGTTCTGGTTAATGCGAAGTACGAAGATTGTAGTGTTGTTGGGTTAAATCCCTTATGTAAATTTAACCCGGTACCAGAAGTAAGGGGATTCTGATATTTTTTCCTTTGTATTTTGTCTAGCCATATTGTTTATCATTGATCCTTCCTCTTGTCTTTGTAGGCCAACTCTGACTTTTGGAAAGTAAAATATGATCACGAAGCTGCCAAGAAGGCGAAACTTACCGCCATGAACGCCAAGAAATCGACCCGGAGAATGAAGAAAAAAAGAAAACCACCATTGAAGATTTGATGAAACTTGATCACTCGTATGACTCGGAGGTAGCCCTTGCTTCCCTTGGCCAACTTTTTAACAATCTTATTGACACTGATCCTTACTAGGATGACACTGGGGCTAGTCAAGCCGGGGAAGCAGAGGTAACTATCATTTCCTCCGACCCAGAGCCCTTACCAAGACACAAAGTTCGACAAGTGATTCGTAAAGTAAGGTTTTCTAACCCCTTAGCTCACTTGGATCCCAACTTTCATTTGAAAAAGCAGCAGAGAAAGCCGTCGTGAAGTTGAGATTGAAGATGAACCGGCTGTTGTCCCTCAACCGACCCCTCGGAAACGCCCGAACGAGGTTTACTTATTACTGTCCTTAACTTGTTTTAATGAATCCTGCTCCTTGTATTTATTTTAACTCCTTTCTTTTACCTTTTCAGGAGGTGTCTCGTTCCTCAGGCGACTCATCACAAACACAATTTCCGGCTTTCAAGACTGCTCCTGGGTAATCAGAAATCCTCTTTTCTTCCGGGTTGATCAACTGTTATCTTGATGCTGACTATCTTGCAATATTTTTCCTTAGCGGCCAGGCTAGATCCAAGAAGGTGAAGGTAACAAAGCCGGCGGAAGACTCGCCAGTACTAACATGTGAGCCGGCTAGGCCGCCTTCTCCATCAACTGCCTCTCCAGAAGACCCGCCTATTATCAATGAAGCAAATCCTTCGGAGCTGTCCCTTGACAAAGCCACTATGAATCCTTCCACAGTTGGACCGTCAAGCTCAACTGACCCGCCGTCTCCACGTGTTCAAGATGTTCAAATTACTGGGAGCCGTTTTGTTGAGCCGGGGAACCCAACGGTGTTGGCTCGGTGCACAACCAAGCAAGAAGCATTGGAGAGGCAGAAGGTTCGCTTTGATGTTGCCAACTACGACCGTCTTAATGCCAGTGATATCTTATCCGGCTATCTCAGTCATGTACACTCCAGTCGTGAATCTGAGATCGAGATGGTCAAGCAGCTTCAGTTGAAATATGAGGTACGTTGTTTCCGGTTTACCAATATTCCTTCAGCCCCCAAGTCTGTAGATTATGAGAGAAACAGAATAACCTTTAGACTTAAAATATAGGCCGAGACCTTTACCTCCGAATCTTTGCCTGATATTGATAGAACAAGACTTCACCCATAGTCCCCAAGGACCGGTTTATTTTGATCATTAATGAATCGGTATTTCAGAATTTAAAACCAACTGCAAAGTACTTAACATTCCGGTTTATCTTTGATAAACTTGCTGAACTGTGTACATTAGCCCCCAAGTGCCAAGTGCTGTTACTTTGTAAAGGACTTGGGACTTCAAATATGTTGATAGAGTCGAAAAAAATTTGACTTGGCATACATTAGCCCCCAAGTGCCAAGTGGTTTATTCGTAAAGTACTTGGGACTTGAATCTTGAATTTGCATACTGGAATTTAACACCAAGTCTTGACTTATCTGAATGTTTCACAGAATGCCTTGTCTGAACTAAACTCTCAACTGACTGACGCAAAGACCCGGCTAGCGAGTCAGGAGTCAGAAATCAAGTCTTCCACCTCCAAACTACAAATAAGCCTTTCTGAAATGGAGAATTTGAAAGCCAGCTTTGCTGCCAAAGAGAAAACTTGGGAAGATGAGAAAACACTTCTGACCCGGCGAGCTGAGACAGCCGAAACAACTCTGAAGGAAATATCAACCGAGCTGAACTGTTTAAAGGGCTGGGTGTCTCAGATGATCGTTGCTATCTTTGGTAAGCTGCCTTGTTTTGACCTTTCGTGTATTTTATGCCAAACCGGAGCATAGTCCGCCAACTGGCTCTGTTAAAAATATATGCAGGCTCGCGAAGTAAGAATCTAAGCCAAGATCCGTTGATTAAACTGAAAGCAGTATATACTCTGGTTGAACAATTATATATCGGTGCACAACGGGCTCTGGCTGCCATATCTCCTGCTAATCAGGGACCCAACCGGCTCAGCGATGTCCTGAAGAAGCTGTCCATCCTTCCTGCCCGGTTCCAAGAGGTAAAACGCCCATGTGCGCGAGCCGGAGCTTTGACTGCTCTAAGCCTCTCCAAGGCTTGGGTGCCAGATCTAGACCCGGTGGATGTAGAAAGGGGCTATCCTACCGTGAAGGAGGACGGGTCTCCGTTTGACCAAGACGATTTCATAGCGTGTGTACGCGAAGTCCAGCCTCAGGCAACTAGTCTTGGAGAGGACACCAATGTGGACAAGTACCAGCCGGGTTTTGATAGTGAAAATAAGAAGATGGCCGCTCCTTCATATAAAGTAGCAGATCTGATCCCACCTGTGAGAGAAGATACCTTTGCTCCGGAAATTGACCCGGTCGGCCTGATTGACGACAAAGCCGAATTCGTCGCCATGAACAGCTTTGATTGGTCAAAATCTAACTTCCAGCAACCAGACGGTGGTGAACCGGTGAGGAAGGGACAATGATCATCTTCATAGGCTTATAAAGCCTTGTAATAACTTTAGTTAAAACACTGCACGTTTGCTTATGCCGTCATGCATAAAATACTTCTTATGTGAATCTGTGTTTCAGATGTCAACGTATGCATCGTTTAATGTTTGTTTCTACAATGGTTGAACTTTGTTCCTGTGAAGACAAGGAAAAGACTGGAAAGGCGGTTTAGAACCAACTAGGCTTAAACACCTCATAAGAAAAAATAGAGACAAATGTAAATAACGGATAAGGTTTAATACTAACTCTTGAGTTAACGCGGCAGGTAAGCGCGTATAAGTAAAATCCATACCTTATCCTTGTTGATCTTTAAATCGCCGGTTTAAATAACCCGGGTGATGAATTGATAATTCAATATGTATGAAAAGTTAATACTCCTTGAATACTCAATGTTCATTATATTTTAGTAGCTCGTACCTTTGGATCCTTGAACCACCGGCTTGAATAACCCGGGCGGCTGTATTGTCCAATAATTGAGCCGGCGAAGAAAACCAGGCTATCTTATTTGTAATATTGAAACAAAAAACTCAAAGGCAAGCAACAGATAATAAACATAATTTTAATTCTGTATTCAAAAAGTTGGGGGTTTCTGATTCGAATACGATCAGTAAACCGGACCAAAGGGGTTAAGCTAAGGTTCAAATACGACCATATAGCCCCCAGTGGCTTTGGGGTTGCGCCGTTCAAGAGGGTACCGACAGCTATGTTCTCTTTGGTTCGAATACGACCTATGTTTGAACAGGAAGCCCCCAAATGACCTTGAGAGGTTTTTAACGACCCTGATTCGAATAGATCCAAGTCGGACTCAAATGGGGTTAAGCTATGATTCAGATACGATCAAGAAGCCCCCAAGTGAGTTTGTCCTTGAGCCGATCAAGAGGGTTATGACAGCTATGTTCTCTTTGGTTCGAATACGACCTATGTTTGAACAGGAAGCCCCCAAGTGACCTTGAGATTTGCAGCTAGATTCGGATACGATCATAAGCCGGACTAAAAAGATTAAACTTGATTCAAATATGATCAGTTCCTTAATAGTCATTTGTAAATAAATAATAAAGACGTATAATCTGTGAAAAGAAAGGAGATCGATGGTCTTACTTTATTGCTTATCATCGTATATACAATGTGAACGTATGTACATGTTGAGAGCCGGTGGCTCAGGTGTAATATGGCCGAAGTTGAGCAATGTTCCATGGCCGGCAGGTCTCCTCTTCTGACTTACGTGAGTCTGCATGCTCTCGAACGTCAATGAGGTAGTAGGACCCATTGTTTAAATTTTTACTGACCATAAAGGGTCCTTCCCAAGGTTGGGATAACTTGTGTGCATCTGACAGATCCTGGACGAGCCGGAGCACCAAGTCGCCTTCCTGAAAAGTCCGGGACTTAACCAGGTGGATGTGATAACGACGCAGGTCCTGTTGATAAATTGCTGACCGCGCCACCGCTAAGTCTCTTTCTTCGTCTAACAAGTCAAGTGCATCCTGTCTGGCTTTTTCATTGTTAGCTTCAACATAAGCCGCCACACAGGGCGAGTCATGACGGATGTCACTAGGCAGCACTGCTTCTGCTCCATAAACCACGAAGAAGGGTGTGTAACCCGTAGACCTGTTGGGCGTAGTGTTGATGCTCCATAACACTGAGGGTAACTCCTCTACCCAACAACCCGGCGTTCGCTGTAAAGGAACCATAAGCCGGGGTTTTAGGCCCTTCAGAATTTCCTGATTGGCTCTCTCTACTTGACCATTGGATTGAGGATGAGCCAAGGAAGAAACATCAAGCCGGATGTGCTCTCGCTGACAAAATTCTTCCATAGCCCCGTGGGATAGATTTGTGCCATTGTCTGTGATAATACTGTGTGTAAAACCAAAACAGAAGATTACTTTTTTCATGAACTAAACCGCCGTGGCTGCATCACACTTACTCACAGGCTCCGCCTCAACCATTTGGTGAACTTATCAACAGCCACCAAGAGATGCGTCTTTTTATCCTTAGACCTTTTGAAAGGTCCCACCATGTCAAGCCCCCAGACTGCAAACGGCCAAGTGATTGGAATCATCCGGAGCTCTTGAGCTGGCACATGCGCTCATCATTCAAATTTCTGACATCCATCACATCTACTGACCAGATCTTCTGCATCAGCGTGAGCCTCAACCAGTAAAAACCGTGACAAAACGCCTTGGCCCCTAAAGATTTTGACCCGGCATGATGACCACAATCGCCTTCATGGATTTCATGAAGGATTTCTTGACCTTCTTCGGGGGAAACACACCGTTGAAACACTCTGGAAACACTGTGATGAAATAACTCTCCATCCGAAATCATCATGGACTTAGACCGCCGGGTTATCTATCGAGCCAGGGTCTCATCCACTGGCAACTCTCCCCGGGTCATGTAAGCCAAGAACGGCACCGTCCAATCTGGGATGACGTGAAGAGCCGCCACCAACTGCGCCTCCGGGTCAGTAACAGCTAAATCTTCTTCTGTGGGCAACTTGACAGAGGGATTATGCAAAACATCTAAAAAGGTGTTGGGTGGTACCGGCTTACGTTGAGACCCCAGCCGGCTCAAAGCATCAGCTGCTTCGTTTTTCCGGCGGTCAATGTGTTCCACCTGATAACCTTTAAAATATCCTGCAACAGCATCGACCTCTCGGCGATAAGCCGCCATGAGAGGGTCTTTGGAATCCCACTTGCCAAACACCCGTTGAGCCACTAGATCTAAATCACCAAGACATCTGACCTGGCTCAAGCTCATCTCCTTTGCCACTCGAAGACCATGGAGCAATGCTTCATACTCTTCTGCGTTGTTAGTGCATGGAAACATCAACTGTAACACATAACAAAATTTATCACCTCGTGGAGAAGTTAATACAACTCCAGCCCCCAAGCCTTCCAATTGCCTGGACCCATCAAAATGAATAGTCCAATATGTGTTGTCCGACTTTTCTTCTGGCATATGCATCTCTGTCCAGTCATTGATGAAGTCAACCAGGGCTTGAGACTTAATCGCAGTATGTGGAACATACTTCAGCCCATGAGACCCAAGCTCAATTGCCCACTTGGCAACTCGCCCTATAGCTTCTCTGTTTTGAATAATGTCTCCCAAAGGAGCAGAGCTAACCATAGTGATTGGATGTCCCTAAAAGTAATGCTTAAGGTTCCAGCTTGCCATAAACACCCCATAAACAAGCTTCTGCCAATGTGGATATCGTTGCTTAGAGTCAATTAGCACTTCACTGACATAATAAACCGACCCCTGAACCGGATGCTCTCTGCCAGCCTCCTTGCGCTCTACCATCATAGCCACACTAACAGCCCGTGAGTTGGTAGCCATGTATAACAATAGCGTCTCTTTCTCAATTGGAGCAGCTAGGACCGGCGGCTCAGCCAGTTGTGCCTTCAGATCCTCAAAAGCGGCGTTCACAGCATCACTCCAAACAAAAACATCCGTTTTCTTCATCAATTGATACAGAGGCATAGCCTTTTCCCCTAACCGGCTTATGAACCGGCTCAAAGCAGCCACATGACCCGCCAGTCGTTGAACATCATTGACGTAGGTTGGTTTGGCTAGAGATGTGATTGCCTTGATTTTCTCTGGGTTAGCTTCAATACCTCGGTTAGACACCAGAAAACCCAAGAGCTTGCCGGCTGGAACTCCAAAAACACACTTGGCCGGGTTAAGCATCATCTTGTAAACCCGAAGATTATCAAAAGTCTCTTTCAGGTCCATGACCAAGGTTTCCACTTCCCTGGATTTCACCACTATATCATCCACATAGGCATGAACATTGCGCCCAATTTGATTGTGAAGACAATTTTGCACACACCGCTGTTAAGTCGCGTGGGCACTCTTAAGCCCAAAAGGCATAGACACATAGCAGAAAGCCCCAAAAGGAGTTATAAATGCTGTCTTCTCTTGATCCTTGACTGCCATCTTAATCTGACGATAACCGGAGTAAGCATCTAAGAAACACAACCAAGCGCAACCTGCCATAGCATCAATGATCTGATCAATACGGGGAAGAGCAAACAGATCAGCCGGACAAGCTTTGTTCCAATCTGTGTAATCCACACACATACGCCAGGTGCCATTCTTTTTTAGTACAAGCACTGGGTTAGCTAACCATTCTGGGTGAATGTCCTCCACAATGAACCCGGCTGCCAAGAGCCGGGCCACCTCTTCTCCGATGGCCATGCGCCTTTCTTCATTGAACCACCGGAGAAACTGTCTAACAGGTTTAGGCTTTGGATCAATATTAAGAGTGTGCTCAGCGAGTTCCCTCGGGACACCCGGCATGTCTGAAGGTTTCCATGTAAAGATGTCCCGGTTCTCACGGATGAACTCGATGAGCGCGCTTTCCTATTTCGGATCCAAGTTTGCGCTGATGATGAACTGTTTGGATGAATCACCGGGCACAAATTCAACCATCTTAGTGTCATCAGCTGATTTGAATTTTAACTCCGGCTCATGCTCTGTTGTTGGTTTCTTTAATGATGTCATATCCGCCGGGTCAACATGATCCTTGTAGAATTTCAACTCCTCTGTTGCACAAACAGATTCAGCATAGGCAGCATCCCCCTCTTCACATTCCAAGGCTATCTTCCGGCTCCCATGGACTGTAATGGTGCCCTTGTGATCCGACATCTTGAGCTGCAAATACACATAACACGGCCGAGCCATGAACTTGGCATAAGCCGGCCGCCCAAACAGAGCATGATTTGGGCTTTTGATCTTAACCACTTCAAAGGTTAATTTTTCTGCTCTGGAGTCATACTCATCCCCAAAGGCTACCTCCAGCTCGATCTTACCAACTGGGTATGCCGACTTACCGGGTACCACACCATGAAAAACAGTGTTGGATTGTTTAAGATTTTTCTCCGTCAATCCCATCCGACGGAACGTCTCATAGTAGAGGATATTGATGCTGCTGCCTCCATCCATGAGTACCTTAGCAAACTTGTACCCACCAACCTAAGGTGCCACTACCAAAGCCAAGTGATTCGGATTATCAACCCAGTGGCGGGTGATCCTCTCTGCTCCACACAATAGGCTGCTCCGACCAGCGTAAATAACGTGGGATTGCCGGCTCAACGGCATTAACGGCCCTCTTGTGGAGCTTCCGGTCCCTCTTACATAAACTGGTAGTAAAGACATGATACTGTCCACTACTCACCTGCTTCGGTTTGCTCTGATAGCCGGATTGTTATTGCTGCTGATTTCCTTGGCCGTGTTGCTGATTATATCCTCCTTGGTGACCAGGGTAACCCTGACCGTGAAAACCTCCCCCGCTTGAACCGACGCCCGGGCCCTGAAAGCCGCCTCCACCTGAGCCGCCACCTGGGCCGTGACCCCCATCAAATGTGTTTGAATTTTTAAACGCCTTCATGATCGTGCAATCCTTCCACAAGTGGGTGGCTGGTTTCTCCCGGGTGTCGTGTTTTGGATAAGGTTCATTCAACAACTGCTCAAGGGTGGGGCTTGACCTGCCTGATCGAGGGGGTTGTCTGCCCTTGTGTCGCTGATTACCGCCCTGCGCATTGGTATTGGCAACAAACTCATCAGCCTTACGTTTATTATCTCCTTGATTCGCCGGGTTATGCTGGTGACCCTTGCCATTGCTGTTCTTCTTTCCCTTCGTTGCCTTTTCTTCGTCAGACACCGGGTCTTTGGTGGTATTAGAATCATCGTACTTGACAAGAGCCGCCATCAACGTTCCCATGTCATTACAGTCATGTTTAAGCCGCCCCAACTTCTGCTTCCGAGGTTCAAAACGGCAATTTTTCTCCAACATCAAAACTGCTGAGCCGGCATCCATCTTATCAGATGAATGTATTATCTCTTTGACCCGGCGCACCCAATGGGTTGTAGATTCTCCATCCTCTTGCTTGCAATTGGTTAGGTCCACAATCGACATTGGCTGCTTACATGCATCCTTAAAGTTCTGGATGAACCGTGCCTTTAACTCTGCCCATGAGCCGATAGAATTGGGTGGCAATCCTTTCAACCAGGTCCGAGCCATTCCATCCAACATCATGGTAAAATACTTGGCCATGGCAGCATCGCTAACCTCCAACAGCTCCATAGCCATCTCATAACTCTCAATCCAAGCCCCCGGCTGTAAGTCAGCAATGTAATTAGGCACCTTACGAGGCCCTTGAAATCCTTGGGCAACCACTCATTGCATATGGCTGGGACCAGGCAAGGTACGCCTCCAGTTCTTGTGGTCACTCCTGCCTCAATCGAGGTTGCTGGATAAGCCGGAAAGGTTTGGTGAGCCACCCGTTCCGCCTCTTGACGAATCCTTTCCTGATCCGCCAAGTTAAGGGCTCCAGCCCGCACCGGCTCATGCCTATATGGACGGTTGTGGCGTTGAGCATTATTTGACATCTCTGCAGACTCCATGTGCCTACTGTAACTTGGGCTCCGGCTTGGGCGAGGAGTTGAATGAATCCGGTCTCGACTCTAGGAGTATGCATCCTGCTGGGCCAAAGTTGTCTGAAGCAGTTCTCTTACCCTCCGGGTTTCAATTGCTGCTGGCGAGTCGCCTTCCATTGGGAGAGCCGCCAAACGAGCCGACACTGCGATGAGGTTTTCCATAGGATTAGAGAAGTGACCCAGAGGTGTTGTCACATAACAAGGAGGAGCTGGATTTATGCGAGGCGGCTCCATGGTGCGTGGCTGAACTGGTGCACTGGGCGTTGTGACCCAATTTGCCTCTGGCGGGTTGCTTCCCCCAACTCCGGGTGTATGGAAGAGGTTGCTCAGATCCAGCGTTAGAGGCAGACGCGACTGAGTTTTCTGATGCCTCCTCCTCATGACCTCGTTTGATGCATTAAGATCCACCGAGAGCCGGAAGGTTTCTGCTTGAAGCTGCTGAGCACGAGCATCCAAAGCTGCTCGTTCTGCTGCCATCCGGGTTTCCTCCGCAGCTAGGTTTTCCTTATCTTGCACCATCTCCTCCCGCACGCGTGCCACTTCTGCGTCATGCTGGGCTTTATCCGCCGGTTCTACCGCAGCGGTTACCAGAGTCGTCAGTTTATCAATGAGGTCCATTAGAACCTGAGCCGGGGGGTGCGCGGGGTCTCCTGACCCGGCAACCGCCGACCCGGTGGCCGTCGTTGTTGCTGTGGTGGAGTTCTGCCCGGGTTGTGTCCCTGCCATGAAGACTCCGGCCCAATTCGGCGGGTCAAGGGGGTCCGGAATACTGCTGCCATCGGAACAACCCCCGAGCATGCCGTCTTGTAGTTGGTATAACGAGTCCGTCTCACCTATTGATGATGCAGTATCAGAGCAGATGGCCGTCTCCCCGCCTTCCATCGATCCTTTGGAGTATTCACCGCCATGGATGCAGCCTACAAAAGCACGCTTCACAACAGATTGAACACGGGCGGACCCGGCGCGCTGAGCCGTTTCGATGAGGTTGGTGTGGACGTCCGTCTCAGGGCCTGACTCGCCGATCCGGCCAATGAAGAAGTGGATCCCGCCGAAGGGGACCCGATACCCGTACTCGATCGAGCCGACCTCGGGGCCCCAGCCTTCGTCGTCGATGTAGAGTTTGCCGCGATGACTCTTGGTCATCCGGCCCACAGCGTATCCCTTGAGTCCTTTGAAGTTGCCCTTCAAGAACTCAAATCCACCATGCGCTGGCCCCACGGTGGGCGCCAACTATCGTGGAGTTGACACGACAGATGTCCTAAAGCAAGGACTTAGTCGTAGGGCCATCGCACTAGGAAGCTTAAAGGGGTCGATCGGGATAAAGGACACACAAGAGAGTTTTTATACTAGTTCGGCCCCTTACGATGAAGGTAAAAGCCTACGTCTAGTTGGGATTGGTATTGCTGAGGTTTCGACTTCCAAGAGGCTCAACTCGCCGGCTTGGTTATCGACTTGGTTGTTTCTTGCCCTAAACCACCACCGGGTAGTCCCCTTATATACTCGGGTTGATGCCTGGTGGCCTACAGAGTCCCGGCCGGCTCATAATCGTGTCTGGCTCGGTGACCTTCTTTACATGCCTTTCTGTACAAGTATTTCCTTACATACGACAGTTTATTGTATCAGGCCTTAAGCCGGCCCCAGGCCTTTGGGCCTTCTATAAGACTTAATAAACTACAATCTTTGAATGCTTACTAGGCTTCTTGCGTAACCCACCATTGAGGCTGACCCGGCCCCTCCTGGGCGGGTCTCAACTGATGGTAATATCCCCAACAGAAACCGTGAGCAGTATGATCACTGAGTAAATCGCGATGATCGTCGTCGAGTGCCGACACCTCCCCCAAGGAGTGGGTCGTACGTGCCTCGGCAGCATGAAGACAGGAGCCCTCACAACGTTGGGCGAGGGATTCCAGTCGACCCAGGGAGCCAGGCTTTGATGCGAGGTTTATTCTCGTTCAGGGCTTGGTCGACAGAAACAGAGCTCACCGAGAGGGCCATGACAGGGATCCGCAAACCAGCAGCAGGGTGCATGTCTCAGGTCCAGAGTGCTTCAGCAGAGCCATCAGGGCTGTTGTGATTCACCCCAACTTCAGGTTGGCGACTGGAGTCAGTGAGTTCACTGGTGAGTCCAAGCCTGACACCTGGCTTGAAGACTACCGAGTGGCTGTCCATGAAGTGGCCATGAAACACCTTCCTCTGATATTGGAGGGTTCGGCTAGAGCATGGCTGAATCAGTTGGCACCTAGCAGTATTTATACTTGGGAAGATCTCGCCCGAGTGTTTGTCAGAACATTCGAGGGCACTTGCAAACGGCCGGCAGGTTTGACAGAATTACAGTGTTGTGTTCAAAAACCGAATGAAACTTTGAGGGATTATATCCAGAGATGGATCACCCTGCACCACATGGTGGAGGATGTGTCTGATCATCAGGCAATTTGTGCCTTTAAGGAAGGTGTCAGGTATCGGAGTTGAATCTAAAATTCGGTCGGACAGGAAATATGACTCTGACTCGGATGATGGAGATTGCCACCAAGTATGCCAATGGTGAAGAAGAAGAACGACTCCGGAGTGGCAAGCACAAAGCAGTCGCCCATGAAGCCGGAGGAGGAAACTCCGGTCGGAAACAGAAGCGCAAGGCCGAGCCAGCTGCTCCTGGTGAAGCCTTAGCTGTGGTTCAAGGAAAGTTCAAGGGGAAGCCCAAAGGGCCGTGGAACCCCAAGAAAGTAAAAGATCAAGATGGAAATGACGTGCTGGATCTGCCGTGCCACATCCACACCAAAAAAGATGAAGAGGGTAATTTCATTTATCCGAAGCACACCACTCGGCAATGTCGACTCCTAATCCAGCAATTCCGAGAGAAACATCCCAAGGAAAAGGAGAAGGAAGCAGACAAGGCTGAGGATGAGGAAGAAGATGATGATGGTTATCCCCACGTGAATTCCACTCTGATGATTTTTGCTGACGTTATAGCAAAAGTCGATTGAAAGTCATCAACAGAGAAGTGAACATGGTCGCTCCGGTGACACCCAGTTATTTGAAGTGGTCGCAGACTGCCATTACATTCGACCAGTCTGATCATCCAGCGCACATAGCCACCCCTGGGAGGCAAGCACTAGTGGTCGACCCGGTGGTCGAAGGCACTCGACTGACAAAGGTCCTGATGGATGGTGGCAGTGGCCTGAACATACTGTATGCAGAGACGTTGAAGGGAATGGGCATTCCGATGTCCAGACTCAGTGAAAGCAATATGAGTTTCCATGGGGTCATTCCAGGCAAGAAGGCTGCATCACTCGGCCAGATTGCTCTCGACGTGGATTTCGGTGATTCCAAGAATTACCGCAATGAAAAGTTGACATTTGAAGTTGTGGATTTCCAGAGTGCCTATCATGCCATTCTGGGCAGGCCAGCTTATGCACGTTTTATGGCTCGACCATGTGACGTATACCTCAAATTGAAGATGCCTGGTCCCAAAGGGGTGATCACTATCACTGGTAATCAGAAGAAGGCAGAAGAGTGCTTCCAGAAGGGTTCAAAGATTGCCGATGCACACATGGCCGTGGCAGAATTGCAAGAATACCAGAAAAGTGCAGATCCGAGTGATTTGTTGCGAACCAAGAAGCTAGCCACAGATTCAGCATTCCAGTCGTCTGGTGAAACGAAGTCGATGCACATTCACCCGACAAACCCCAATGCTGCTCCAACTCACATTCCAACCACACTCGACTCCAAATAGGAAGAAGCGCTCATCCAGTTCCTCCATGAGAACTGGGACATCTTTGCATGGAAACCTTCGGACATGCCGGGTGTTCCCAGGGGACTGGTTGAGCATTGTTTGCGAGTCGACCCAAAAGTGAAACCAGTCAAAGAACATCTTCGACGGTCCACCGTACAGAAGAGAAAGGCAATCGGTGAAGAGGTGGCTCGGCTTTTGGCAGCTGAGTTTATCCGAGAGATTTACCACTCCGAGTGGTTAGCCAATGTTGTCATGGTCCCAAAGAAGGACGACTCACTTCGCATGTGCATTGACTTCAAGCATATCAATCGAGCATGCCCGAAAGATCACTTTCCTCTCCCTCGCATCGACCAGATAGTCGACTCGACTGTGGGGTGCGAGCGTTTGTCCTTTTTGGACGCCTACTCCGGGTACCACCAGATCTGTCTGTACGGACCCGACGAGATAAAGACAACTTTCATCACCCCGTTTGGGTGCTTCTGTTATGTCACAATGCCATTCGGTTTGAAGAACGCTGGAGCCACATTCATGCCGATGATTCAGAAGTGCCTGCTCACTCAGATCAGTCGGAATGTGGAAGCATACATGGATTACATCGTGGTCAAGTCACGTAAAGGTTCCGACCTACTGACTGACCTTGCTGAAACCTTTGTCAACCTCAGAGGGTATGATATCAAGCTTAATCCATCAAAGTGCACGTTTGGAGTTCCGGGCGGAAAATTACTCGGTTTTCTCGTTTCCGAACGAGGGATCGATGCTAACCTAGAGAAAGTGGGTGCCATACTCTGAATGAAATGCCCTGTGCGTGTGCATGATGTCCAGAAGCTTACTGGTTGCTTGGCCACCCTAAGTCGATTCATTTCTCGCCTTGGTGAAAAGGCACTCCCTCTTTACCGACTGATGAAGAAATCAGATAAGTTCGAGTGGACTCCTGAAGCTGATGCAGCATTTGCAGAGCTAAAAGCCCTGCTTTCCACCCAGCCAGTGCTTGCTGCCCCAATCAGCAAAGAGCCTTTACTGCTTTATATAGCAGCCACTAGGCAAGTCGTCAGTACAGTACTTACGGTCGAGCGGGAAGAAGAGGGAAAAACCTACAAAGTTCAACGCCCAGTTTATTATATTTCTGAAGTTTTGACTCCGTCAAAGCAGAGATATCCGCACTATCAGAAGCTCGTTTATGGAATTTACATGACCACGAAGAAGGTTGCACACTATTTCTCTGATCACTCTGTTACAGTTGTCAGCGACGCTCCATTGTCATAGATTCTGCACAACAGAGATGCAACTAGTCGAGTGGCAAAATAGGCAATTGAACTCCTTCCCTTAGATATCAAGTTCGAGGCAAAGAAAGCTATTAAGTCCCAAGCAATAGCAGATTTCCTCGCCGAGTGGATTGAACAACAACTGCCGACTCAAGTTCACTCGGAGCACTGAACCATGTTCTTTGATGGATCCAAAATGCTGAATGGTTCCGGTGCTGGGGTGGTTCTGGTATCCCCCGAGGAGACAAGCTCAGATATGTCCTCCAGATTCACTTTGATTCCTCCAATAATGAAGCTGGATATGAAGCACTCCTGTATGGGTTGCGTATGGCCATCTCACTCGGCGTCCGTCGCCTTATGGTCTACGATGACTCATACTTGGTAGTCAATCAAGTGATGAAGGAGTGGGACGTCAGAAGCCCAGCCACGACCGGTTACTGCAACATGGTGAGGAAGTTGGAAAAGAAGTTTGAGGGGTTAGAGCTCCATCACATACCCCGACTGAAAAATCAAGCAGCCGATGACTTGGCAAAGATAGGTTCCAAGAGAGAAGCCATTCCCAGCAATGTGTTTTTGGAACATATTCACACACCGACCGTTCAAGAAGATCCTTTTACTGAAGAGCCGCCGCAACCTAAGAGCACCACAGATCCAACTGAAGTCGAGGTCCCAGTAGTGGTCGACCTGATCATGGAGGTTCTGGTCATCACACCCGACTGGGCAGTGCCGTACATTGCGTACATCCTCAGAAAAGAACTCCCAGAAGACGAAGAAGAGGCTCGGCAGATCGTTCATCGATCCAAGGCCTTTACTGTGATAAGAGGACAGTTGTTCAGGGAAAGCGTGACTGGAGTCGGTCAGAAATGCATAACGCCATAAGATGGTCGAATGATCCTCAATGACATCCACTCAGGGACCTGTGGTCACCATGCATCCTCTCGGGCCATCGTGGCTAAAGCATACCGAGCCAGATTCTATTGGCCACGAGCAAATGAAATGGCGAAAGATATAGTCGACAGATGCGAAGGCTGCTAGTTTTACTCCGACATGTCTCACAAGCCAGCGTCAGCCCTAAAGACCATTCCCCTCGTCTGGCCCTTTGTTGTTTGGGGACTGGATATGGTTGGACCACTGAGAACTGGTAGGAGCGGCTTCACTCATGTGTTTGTTGCAGTCGACAAGTTTACCAAATGGATCAAAGCTAAACATATCAAGAATCTTGAAGCCAGCTCCGCTGTCAGTTTTATCAGAGAATTGACATTCAGATATGGAGTCCCCCACAGCATCATCACTGACAATGGATTGAATTTCGATTCCGATGAGTTTAGAGCTTTCTGCGCTTTTCAAGGCACACGAGTCGACTATGCTTCAGTCGCTCACCCGCAGCCGAATGGACAAGCAGAAAGAGCCAATGGCCTAATTCTCAAAGGATTGAAACCCCGACTGATACGTGATCTCAAACACGCAGCAGGCGCTTGGGTCAATGAACTTCCGTCAGTTCTGTGGGGTTTGAGGACAACTCCCAACCGGTCGACCGGACGAACTCCTTTTTTTTGGTCTATGGAGCCGAAGCTGTTCTACCAAGTGACCTGTTCCACAACGCACCCTGAGTCAACTTTTTCTCCGAAGAAGAAGCGGAGCAGGCCTGACAAGATTCAGTCGATCTCCTAGAGGAGGAAAGAGAGATGGCCTTGATCCGGTCGACCATCTATCAGCAAGACTTGCGTCGATTCCACGCCAGAAATGTGAGAGGTCGAGCCTTCCAAGAAGGAGACCTGGTTCTTCGAGTGGATCAACAGAAACCACACAAGCACGCCCTGTCTTGGTAAGGCCCCTTCATCGTCACCAAAGTTCTCCACAATGGAGCATACCATCTTTACAGTGTTGAGCATCAGAAGGACGAGCCACGAGCCTAGAACGCGGAGCTGCTTCGCCCCTTTTATACTTAAGCACTCGTTTGAATAAAATGTAATAAGAAACACCTTTGTAATTTGTTTACCAAAGACAAGAGCTTTACAGTCCTCTCGTACGATTGTTGTTGTTCTTATTTACCTTTGAAATCCCCCAGTGGGTGGGCTTAGCCGCGAATCTGTTTCACCTAAGTTTGAAAGAAAATCCTACTGAATGACGAGCAAGCCTCTCATTCGGAAGGCTTAGCTGCGAATCCGTTTCGCCTAAGTTCGAAAGAATACCCTATCGAGTGGTGAGCAATCCTTCCACTCGGGGGCTTAGCTGCAGTCCAGTACTCGCCTAAGTTCTCTCACTCGGAGATTTAGCTGTAGTCCGGCACTTGCCTAAGTTTGAAAAAATCCTACCGAGTGGAGAGCAATCCTCCCACTCGGGGGCTTAGCTGCAGTCCAATACTCGCCTAAGTTCTCTCACTTAGGAGACTTAGCTGCAGTCCGGCACTCGCCTAAGTTTGAAAAAAACCTAACGATTGGAGAGCAATCCTCCCACTCGGGGGATTAGCTACAGTCTTGTACTCGCCTAAGTTCTCTCACTCAGGAGACTTAGCTACAGTCCGGCACTCGCCTAAGTTTGAAAAAATCCTACCGAGTGGAGAGGAGTCCTCGGCTCAGCTGCAGTCCAGTGCTCGCCTAAGTTCTCCCACTCGGAGGCTTAGCTGCGGTCAAGTACT
>NC_041386.1:517954158-517997534 GCF_002162155.2 Triticum dicoccoides
CGCCTAAGTTTGAAAAAATCCTACCGAGTGGAGAGCAATCCTCCCACTCGGGGGCTTAGCTGCAGTCCAGTACTCGCCTAAGTTCTCTCACTCAGGAGACTTAGCTGCAGTCCGGCACTCGCCTAAGTTTGAAAAAAAATCCTACCGAGTGGAGAGCAGTCCCCCACTCGGGGGCTCAGCTGCAGTCCAGTGCTCGCCTAAGTTCTCCCACTTAGAGGCTTAGCGGCGGTCCAGTACCCGCCTGAGTTTGTAAAATCCTATCGAGTGGAGAGCAGCCCTCCCAATCGGAGGCTTAGCTGCAGTCCAGTACTCGCCTAGCCTGAGTTTGTAAAATCCTACTGAGTGGAGAGCAGCCCTCCCACTCGAGGGCTTAGCTGCAGTCCAGAACTCGCCTAAGCTCTCTCATTCGGAGACTTAGGTGCAGTCCAGTACTCACCTAAGTTCGAAACATATCCCTACCCACAAGGACGACGAGGTGCAGGTCGACTGCAACCTTCTCCTTCGGAGCTACGACACAAGTACAACGTGCGCTCCATCCCTATCCGCAAGGATGACGAGGTGCAGGTCGACTGCAACCTTCTCCTTCGGAGCTATGGCACAAGTACAACGTGCGCTCCATCCCTATCCACAAGGATGACGAGGTGCAGGTCGACTGCAACCTCCTCCTTCGGGACTACGCCACAAGTACAATGTGCGCTCCATCCCTATCCGCAAGGGCGACGAAGCGCACGTCGACTGGAGTCGCCATCTCAGAACTGCGTCTCTGGCGCAAAGACTATTCCGAGCAGAGAACAAAGTCCACTTGAAGGCAAAACACAAGCATACTCGGAAATAAACCAAATTTGGATAAATCCTAAGGTTCCAAGCAGCAAACCAAAAGTATTTGAGCATCAAGCCCGAAGGAGTTTAACGGTTACAGCAACCACTCGGCATTCCGAGGTGAATTTAAAGCAGATTCAAGTCTCATAAGTTTGTTCACTCGGCAGGAGGAGGGCTGGCAGGCTCGACGAATTCGTCCAGGTCGATCCCATCCGCGATCCAAGTGGCAGCAACGATGAGGGTCTCCATAAAGGACTGGAAGTCATGCTTTTTGGTGTTAGCAACCTTGATCGCCGCTAGCTTGTCTTCACGAGCTTCCTTGCAGTGGACTCGCACCAAAGACAATGCCACGTCAGCATTACACCGGGCGGAGGACTTCTTCCATTCCTGCACTCGGTCAGGGATCTCGTTGAGTCGAGCCATCAGGGATTCCAGGTCATTTTGAAGCGTCGCCCTTGGCCAGAGCAATGAGTCGACTTATGAGACTGCCTCCTTCAGGCGCGCGAGGTAGCTTGTGACGCTGGCGACACGAGACTCCAGTCGAAGCATGTTCATTGCAATTTCGTCGCAAACTGGAGAAGCGATAGGGTCTAGACCCGTCTCGACCTTTCCAGTTTCCTCGTCAAAGTCTTGGCAGAATTCTGCAGCCAAAAATTAGTGAGTCGACCGGATAGGATCCGTTCGCAAGCATCAACACAGTCGGTCTAAAAGAAATACCTTCCAGCATAAGATAAAGCTTCTTGGCGAGAGTTCTCAAATAAGCCTCCGTGTCATTCCTCTTGTGGACCGCAGACTCCAGCTTTTCATTCAGAGTAATTTTGTGCTTCTTCACACGAGTCACCTCTTGGTTAGACTCGTTGAGACAGGACTTCAGCTTGGTCACCTCCCCTTCCAGTGTTTCGACTGAAGCCAGCTTCTGGTCTGCGAGGGCAGTTTTGTCTTGGGCCTCTTTCTGTGCAGTGGCGAGGTCCGAGTCCTTCTTCTTCAGAGCCAACTTCATTTTCTCTGCAAAATAAGCAATCGGATCAGACAAGAGCTCAAAGAAATGTGTTAAAAAACAGTCGACAGGCAGTTACCTTCCATACCAGCAGCTTCGTCTTGAGCTTTCTTCAGATTCTGCCGGGCCAAATCCAAGTCGAGGTTGAGTTGCCTCTGCTTCTCCTCAAGTTCAGCAAACTTGGAAATGAGAGTACAAGACTTCTGCAGAAGGCAAAAGACGTGTCAATAAACAAGATCAAAGGTTGTTCACTTCTGAGTGGATAAAACTCAAAGAAGTTCGCTTAGACCCCATCCGACCACACACAGTCGACTGCGGTCTCGGGGGCTACACCTAGCGGGTGCACTTGGCGTGCCCCCGCTGATTCAGACCCCACTTGATCGGTCTGCCCGGATCGAGTATAAAAAAACATTGTTCAGACCCCAGTCGACTGCTAGCAGTCGACTGCGGTCTCGGGGACTACACCCAATGGGTGCACTTAGCGTGCCCCCACCGGTTCAGATCCTACTCGACCGGTCTATTGAGTCGAGTGGAAGAAAAGAAAGGAAGGTAGAACTCAGACGGCAGTCGACTGCGGTCTCAGGGACTACACCCAGTGGGTGCACTTAGCGTGCCCTCACCAGTTCAGATCCTACTCGCCCAGACCGAGTGGAAGAACGCAACTACCAAAGACAACAAAACACCCGGTGGGTGCACTGATTCGACGCAAACAACAGGAGATTGTATAGAAGATAATTTTTCGGGCAGCATATCCTGATAGAACAAGGGCAGTCAAAAAGTCTACTTACCTGGACATTGGCCGGGAGAGCAGTGCTGGCGTCGTAGGCAGCATGGCTATTCTCATGCACCGTCTTCATCCGCTCCATCATCACGTCAGCCTATCGGATGGCTTCCGCAGCCGCTTCCGACTGGTTGTCCGGAATGGGGTAGCTAGTGAAGAAGAGAGCAGACGACCCAGGTGCAGCAGCTTGGACCTCCGAGGCGTGAGATGGGACAACTGAAGGAATCACCGGTACAGTCGACCACGCGGGGCGCTCACTCAACAAGGGTACATCAAAGGTTACAGAGGCCCCGCCCACGTCTTCAGATTGATAGACGATTGGTGTTATCGTTGGTCCCTGTTGAGACGCCTTACCAGCCGTCGCCTTTTTGTTCTTCCTGGGCCTAAGAGCCACATCTTCATCGTCATCTGGGAGATCGATGACGTTGGGCGGAGCTGCGGAGAAGATCAGTCGACTCTAAAGTAAACCGCTAGAATTCAATCGACCGAGTAGCCAAGAGCAAGATCATAAGAGTTTTTACCTGGGTTGGAGGTGACCGCATCTCCCATCTCCTCGTCTCGGTACTAGAGAGAAGAGGTTCCTGATGTAGCAGCACTGCAAAGACCCGCACCCAGTCGGTTATGCTTTGTTGTTCGAGTTGACACAAAAAAACAAGTCAGATGATTACCCGGAGATGGTAGGGATGGTCACTTTGATCCTGGGCAGAGCTTTTGGCAGTTTGGAGGAGGTGGCTTTCGGTGTTTTTGGCGCTAGAGGCGGCATAACCTTGGGCTGCTTCGGAACCTTCTCAATCGGTGCTGGGGAAGACGTCCTGGGACGCTTCAAAGACTCCCCAGTCGACGCAGTCACCAGGTCCGGAGTGCTCACCGGGTCGTGAGCGTGTTTGGATCTCCTCTCCCTGCGAGGAGGTGAGTCGACCTCTTCGTCTTCAGTCGATTCGTCGCTCTCCTCTTCCTCCTCGGCATCCGAGCGCCACTCGCCGCTCTCGCCCCCGCTCGCTCCTTCCTCGACGTCTTGCTCCTGCACTCCATTGGGCATCGAGTACATGTCAACGAGGGCCTGGAAAGACAACGATCAGAAGAAATTCAGTCGACCATCAACAAGGTGTCACACAGTGAATCGGAAAGATACTTGGTAAAACAGAATTATACCTGCTCCGGCTGGCGCGGGTGGTCGAATGGAATCACCCTCCTAGACCCCCGAGGGTTGTCTTTGTTGCTGGTGATTCCCATCAGCCACTTCTCCAAGATGTCCTCACTGACGTCCTCCGGGTGGATCCTAGTGGAGTCCTCGAGTCCAGAGTACATCCACATCGGATGATCATGAGCCTGAAGCGGTTGGATGCGTCGATCGAGAAAGACCTCCAGCAGGTCCATCCCAGTCACCCCGTCGCGAACGAGGTGGACGACCCGCTCGACCAGCACCTTGACCTGTGCCTTCTCTTTTGGGACCACCTTCAGGGAGGAGGGCTTGTACACTCGAGCTAGAGAAAAGGGAGGAAGTCCGGTCGACTGACCCGGGGTCGGCTGGTCCTTACAGTAAAACCAAGTCAACTGCCAGCCCCGGACCGAGTCGGTAAGGATCATTGCTGGGAAGGTGCTCTTGTTCCTCATCTGGATCCCCAGGCCCCCGCACATCTGGATCACGTGCGTCTTCTCATCACTCAGATTGGCCTTTTTGACCGACTGGGAGCGGCAGGTGAAGATGTGTTTGAAAAGACCCCAGTGTGGTCGACAGCCCAAGAAATTTTCACACATTGACACGAAAGCAGCCAGATAGACTATGGTGTTTGGAGTGAAGTGGTGGAGCTGAGCCCCAAAGAAGTTCAAAAAGCCCCGAAAGAAAGGATGGGGAGGTAGAGAAAACCCGCGATCGACGTGGGTGGCGAGGAGAACGCACTCACCCTCCCTTGGTTGCGGCTCGGTCTCGTTCCCCAGGAGCCGCGCCGATTTGTGGGGGGTCAGTCCCCCCTCCACCAGGTCGTCGAGGTCGTCCTGGCTGATCGTCAAGCGGATCCAGTCGCCCTGGATCCAGCCCGGCGGCAGGCCGGATCTCGATGAGGATCCGCCCCGGCTGGTCCACTTGCCCTTCGCCTTCACGGTCGCCTTCTTTGCGCGCTCCAGCGCCACCGTCTTCTCTTTTCCCATGACGGCGGAACGAGTTCGAGCGAGGGTTCAGCGACGAGGTGGAGAGGTCGAAGGAAGAAGAAAAGAGTATGGGAGCGCACGAGGCAGAGACCCGGTCCGGTGCCTTTTATAAGGTTGTTCCCCGAGTGACTGACTGGTAGGCCCAGACGATCTAAACAAATCCCGCAACAGTCACGTGCGCAATACATGGCGAAAAGGTGGCACAAAGATCAAGGAGACTTGCCTAATCCATCCTGATTACCACGGCCCCACCCGTCTGTCGCGCTTCCCGAAATTCGAATCCCGCGAAATCCACTCGACAAAATCAAGAATGGACCAAGGCGACTGAAGAAGAAGTTGGCATTGTCTCCTCAGTTCATGGCTCCAGAACAAGTTATACTCACAGCACGAAGAATGAGTCGGAAGTGTTCTCAACTCCTTCCCCACTCAAACGCTGATCCATTCGGGGGCTAATGACAAAGTTATGTACCTAGGGTAGGGTCATGGATCTGTCCAAGATACCCTCCCCAAGGACATCTCTAAAAGAACCAGAAGCAGTCGAAGAGAGGTCATCATCCACTCGACCATGAAGTTATGTTCCACTCAACAGCTTTGAAGACACTCGACCATGCGAACAACCACTCGACCACCAGAAGATGTGAAGCCACTCACTCCGCAATGGTCAGGATTTAAGTCATAGCTTTAATAATCATTTATAGCACTTTACTCCGGACATTACCAGTAACGTCCTCCTTTATGAACATTGAACCCTGTGTAACGGAGGGGAGCTGGGGTCCTGGCGCAATCTATATAAGCCACCCTCCTCCTCTGGGACAAGGGTTTGCACCTTTTGTAATTCACACGCATATATCCAGTCGACCGCCTCTGGGCTCCGAGACGTAGGGCTGCTACTTCCTCCGAGAAGGGCCTGAACTCGTAAAACTCGCGTGTACAACTCCTCCATAGCTAGGATCTTGCCTCTACATTCCTACCCCCTATTCTACTGTCAGGCTTAGAACCACGACAGTAAGCACATGAGCCGGGCAACCCAACTATTGACCAAAGACATGATTCGAAGCCGATGCATATAGTGCTATAAGTTGCCGAACTGTACTGAAAAAAGGGTTTGGACTTTTATTTCCGTAGAACGGGGTGTAATGAAGCCCCTGGCACAGTAATATGTACCATAGTGTACGCATGTAATATATAATATACACAAAGGTGAGGAAATAGGAAAAATTAAGTAATAAGCTGACGTCACCATTGTGATGTAATTAGTACGTCGAGGCGTACTTTGTGCGAGTAATGTGATAAGCAAGTGAAGCTATTTGACATGTCGCAACCAAGGCCGATCTACGTGCGGGTATGTAAAACAAGTATGGTAATCGTTTAATAGAGACCACCTGGGAATTCCCTTGTGTGCCAAAGCTTCTTGCCGCCTTGGTGTGTTCTGTAAGGGGGTCGTCCGTATAGACCTCGAAAAGAAAAAAGATCCGTGATAATACAAAGAGAAAAAAAGGCGTGTGAATCTCAGGGTCAGTCAAGCCGCACTGTGGATCGCGAGCGAGTTATGCCTCCGTCAGTACCCATGATGTTTGAGTGCGTAATTATGTACGCATGGCACAGATGCCTCCTTCCTCATTGGGGCTGGGACGGAGGCCGAATTTACTAATTCAGCTCTTGATGAACTGAACTGCCCTTTTGCAGTGTAGTCTGGACCTTCTTGACGATGTCCAGGGGTTCGGCGGTCGGATTATGGTTTCACTTTAGAAGGACGCTCTGTACCACTGCTTCTAGCGCTGCGGTATGTTCCTCTGTATGGAGGGAACGTTCCGTGTTTCCATTTACTATAATGACGCCGTGTGGACCGGGCATCTTGAGTTTGAGATAAGCATAATGTGGCACCACGTTGAATTTGGCGAACATGGTTCGTCCGAGTAGTGCATGGTAGCCGCTACGGAAGGGGACGATATCGCAGATTAGTTCTTCGCTTCGGAAGTTATCCGGGGAACCGAAGACCACCTCCAGCATGATCGAGCTCTCACAGTGGGCTTCTACGCCTGGTATAACTCCTTTAAAGGTAGTAATCGTGGGCTTGATTCATGAGGATTTAATGCCCATTTTTCATACTGTATCCTGATAGAGCAGGTTGAGGCTGCTACCACCGTCCATTAGGACTCGTGTCACGTGAAATCCGTCAATGATTCGGTCCAGTACTAATGTGGCCGAACCGCCGTGACGGATACTAGTTGGGTGATCACTACGATCGAAGGTGATTGGGAATGACCACCATGGGTTGAATTTTGGGGCGACTGGCTCTACCGCGTAAATTTCCCTAAGTGCGCGCTTGTGCTCCCTTTTGGGGATGTGTGTAGTGTATATCATGTTCACCGTTTTGACTTGAGGCGGGAATTTCTTCTGCCCCCCTCTGTTCGGCTGCCGAGGTTCCTCGTCTTCGTCCTCGCTCTGCGAGTCCCCTTCCTTGTTTCCGCTATTTACCTTGCCGACTTGCTTAAGGACCCGACAATCTCTGGTAGTGTGGTTGGCCGGTTAGTCTGGGGTGCCATGTATTTGGCAAGGATGATCGAGTAGGCGGTCCAAGTTGGATGGTCCTCCGCCGTTCCTTTTATAGGGTTTCTTTCGCTTGCCGGATTTGGAGCCGCTGAATCTGGCGTGAACTGTGGTGTCATCAGTGTTATCCCCATTGGTTCGGCGTTTGTGTCTGTTGCGCCGGAGCTTGCTGGTGCTATTTTTGACCTCGGAGGGGCCTGCTTCATTGGTTGTGTTTGTGCTGCGAGCCAGCCAACTATCTTCTCCCGCGCAAAAGCGGGTCATAAGTGCCGTGAGGTCTGCCATGGATCTTGGCTTTTCTTGGCCGAGGTGGCGGGCTAGCCATTCGTCACGGATGTTGTGTTTAAAGGCCGCTAGGGCTTTGACATCCGCACAGTCAATGATCTGGTTCATTTTGGTTAGGAACCTAGTCCAGAATTTTCTGGCTGATTCTCCAGGTTGATGAACTATGTGGCTTAAGTCGTCGGCATCGGGTGGTCGGACATATGTTCCTTGGAAGTTGAGGGATTCTTGAATTAGGGGGTCCTCGGACAGCCGGACTATATCCTTTGGCCGGACTATTGGATTATGAAGATACAAGATTGAAGACTTCGTCCCGTGTCCGTGTGGGACTCTCCTTTGCGTGGAAGACAAGCTTGGCAATTTGGATATGTAGATCTCCTCCCTTTTAACCGACTTTGTGTAACCCTAGCCCCCTCCGTGTCTATATAAACCGGAGGGTTTAGTCCGTAGGACGAGAACAATCATAATCATAGGCTAGCTTCTAGGGTTTAGCCTCTATGATCTCGTGGTAGATCAACTCTTGTAATACTCATATCATCAAGATCAATCAAGCAGGAAGTAGGGTATTACCTCCATCGAGAGGGCCCGAACCTGGGTAAACATTGTGTCCCCCGCCTTCTGTTACCATCCGCCTTAGACGCACAGTTCGGGACCCCCTACCCGAGATCCACCGCTTTTGACACCAACATTGGTGCTTTCATTGAGAGTTCCACTATGTCATCACCATAAGGCTTGATGGCTCCTTCGATCATCGGCAACGATGCGATCCAGGGTGAGGTTTTTCTCCCCAGACAAATCTTCGTATTAGGCGGCTTCGTACTGCAGGCCAACTCGCTTGGCCATCTGGAGCAGATCGAGAGCTACGCCCCTGGCCATCAGGTCAGATTTGAAAGCTTGAACTATACTGCTGACATCCGCGGAGACTTGATCTTCGACGGATTCGAGCCCATGTCAGGTGCGCCGCACAGTCGCGACGAGCATGACTTAGCTCTGCCGCCTGACGGTGTCCGGGAGATCACACCTATAGTTACTCCGGCCTTCAATCCGGAGCAGATCGTGCTGTCCGAGGATGGGTGGATGGACCCCGCCACGGAGGCCGCACACCCAGCGGCGATAGAGCCGAATACTGACTTCACCCCCTATAAGGCTTGTGTTGTCGGACCCTTGGATTCGTCCCCGGCCACAGGCTCCGAACCGCCTGCGTCCGTGCCTATCGAATCTGATTGGGCACCGATCATGGAGTTTACCTCTGCTGATATCTTTCAGCACTCGCCCTTGGGCGACTTGCTAAATTCATTGAGGTCTCTGTCCTTGTCAGGAGACCCTTGGTCGAACTATGTCCGGCTTGAGTGGGAAGCGGACGACGAAGAAATTCATTCCCCACCCACCACCCACTTAATAGCCACTGTCGATGACTAACCGACATGCTTGATTTTGGCTTCGAAGACATCGACGTTATGGACGACGATGCAGGAGAAGAACAGGAACCACCGCCCACAGGGCGCTGGACAACCACCTCATCATATGATATATACATGGTGGACACCCCCAAAGAAAGCGATGGCAATAAGGCAATGGAGGATAATCCCCTCAAGAAGCAATCTAAGCACCAGCGTCATCGGCGCCGCTTTAAGCTCCGCCATAGCAAAAGCAGCGATACCGGCACAAGAAACAATAACGCTGCGGATAGTGCCGAAGAAGAAGACAATCCCCTCCAGCCAGGCTTCGAGCGGGAGGATGGGCAAGCTAGCCCTAAGGAACAGGCGGCAGACGGAGAATCAGAGGATGACAATTACATGCCCCTCTCCAAAGATGAGGTGAGCCTCGACGATGAAGAATTTATCGTGCCTGAGGATCCCATCGAGCAGGAGCGCTTCAAGCGCCGGTTTATAGCCACAACAAAAAGCCTGAAGAAAAAGCAACAATAGCTTCAAGCTAATCAAGATCTGCTAGCGGATAGATGGACCGAGGTGCTGGCAGCCGAGGAATACGAACTCGAGTGCCCAACCAAAAGTTACCCAAAGCGCAGGTTGCTACCCCAACTCGAGGAGGAAGCATTAAAGCCTACACTACCAGCGTATGATGCGGCTGACCAGCCACCTCGTGGCCGAGACAAAGCGGCATATCAGCCCGTAGTCCAGCCCGCACCCCGTCGTGAGTCAAACAAAAACACCAAGGCCCGGGGCAACACGCAGGACCTGCAAGACATATTGGAAAACAAAGCAGGACACACAAGATCGATCTACGGATCACGGGGGCGCCCCCCAACGAGTGATGATGACCGTGACGCCGGATATATTTAAAAGCAAATCCGGCCGGGCCGAATACAACAGACAAGACTCGTATGAAATGTGTCGTGATATAGCCCGACACAGAGGTGCCGCACACCCCCTATGCTTCACCGGCGAAGTAATGGATCACGAATTCCCAGAAGGGTTTAAACCCGTGAACATCGAATCATACGATGGTACAACAGACCCCGCGGTATGGATTGAAAATTTCCTCCTCCACATCCACATGGCCCGTGGTGACGATCTACATGCCATCAAGTACCTCCCACTAAAACTCAAAGGGGCGGCTCGGCATTGGCTGAATAGCCTGCCGGCAAACTCCATTGGCGGTTGGGAGAACTTGGAAGACACATTCCTTGATAACTTCCAGGGCACTTATGTGCGACCACTCGATGTTGATGACTTGAGTCACATAACCCAACAGCCAGGGGAATCAGCTAGGAAATCCTGGACTCAGTTCTTAACTAAAAAGAACCAAATTGTCGATTGTCCAGATGCCGAGGCCTTAGCGGCATTTAAGCATAACATCCGCGACGAGTGGCTCACCCGACACCTCGGCCAACAGAAGTTGAAGTCCATGGCAGCCCTCACGACACTCATGACTGATGACCCACAAGTATAGGGGATCTATCGTAGTCCTTTCGATAAGTAAGAGTGTCAAACCCAACGAGGAGCAGAAGGAAATGATAAACGGTTTTCAGCAAGGTATTCTCTGCAAGTACTGAAATAAGTGGTAACAGATAGTTTTGTGATAAGATAATTTGTAATGAGCAACAAGTAACAAAAGTAAATAAAGTGCAGCAAGGTGGCCCAATCCTTTTTGTAGCAAAGGACAAGTCTGGACAAACTCTTATATAAGGAAAAGCGCTCCCAAGGACACATGGGAATATCGTCAAGGTAGTTTTCATCACGCTCATATGATTCGCGTTCGGTACTTTGATAATTTGACATGTGGGTGGACTGGTGCTTGGGTGCTGTTCTTACTTGAACAAGCATCCCACTTATGATTAACCTCTGTTGCAAGCATCCGCAACTACAACAAAAGTATTAAGGTAAACCTAACCATAGCATGAAACATATGGATCCAAATCAGCCCCTTACGAAGCAACGCATAAACTATGGTTTAAGCTTCTGTCACTCTAGCAACCCATCATCTACTTATTACTACCGAATGCCTTCCTCTAGGCCCAAATAATAGTGAAATGTTATGTAGTCGGTGTTCACTTAACACCACTAGAGGCTAGACAACATACATCTTATCAAAATATCGAATGAATACCAAATTCACATGACTACTAATAGCAAGACTTCTCCCTTGTCCTTAGGAACAAACATAACTACTCACAAAGCATAAACATGTTCATAATCAGAGGGGTATTAATATGCATATAGGATCTGAACATATGATCTTCCACCAATTAAACCAACTAGCATCAACTACAAGGAGTAATTAACACTACTAGCAACCTACTAGCACCAATCCCGGACTTGGAGACAAGAATTGGATACAAGAGATGAACTAGGGCTTTGAGATGAGATGGTGCTGATGAAGATGTTGATGGAGATTGCCCTCTCCCGATGAGAGGAGCGTTGGTGATGACAATGGCGATGATTTCCCCCTCCGAGAGGGAAGTTTCCCCGGCAGAACAGCTCTGCCGGAGCTCTAGATTGGATCCGCCAAGGTTCCGCCTCGTGGCGGCGGAGTTTCGTCCCGAAAGGTTGCTACTTATTTTTTTCTTGACGAAAGACTTCATATAGGAGAAGATGGTCATCAGAGAGCCACCAGGGGGCCCACGAGGTAGGGGGCGCGCCCCCCACCCTCATGAGCAGGGTGTGGGCCCCCTGGACTTCATCTTTGGCGAGGATTTTTCATTATTTATTATAAGGTATTCCGTGGAGTTTCAGGACTTTTGGAGTTGTGCAGAATAGGTCTCTAATATTTGCTCCTTTTCCAGCCCAGAATTCCAGCTGTCGGCATTCTCCCTCCTTATGTAAACCTTGTAAAATAAGAGAGAATAGCCATAAGTATTGTGACATAATGTGAAATAATAGCCCATAATGCAATAAATATCGATATAAAAGCATGACGCAAAATGGACGTATCAATGACCCACTTTTGTGCGGGCAAGGACAGCTGGCTGGCTCGCAGTAACAACACATCAAGAAATCCTGGCAATTCAGATGCCAAAGATAGCAACAGCAAGCCACGTCGCAACAGACACAAGCGCCACAACAACGGCGACAACACCGAAGACACGCCAGTTAATGCTGGATTCAGTGGCTCTAAATCCGGAGCAGAAAAAGTTGTTCAAGAGAAGCAATCTGGGCCCGTCCAGCTTGGACCGCATACTCGATCGTTCCTGTCAAATTCACGGCACCCCCGATAAACCAGCCAACCACACCAACAGGAATGGTGGGTGTTCAAACAGGCCGGCAAGTTGAATGCCGAAAACAAGGAAAAGGGGCTGCATAGCGACGACGATGAGGAGCCCCGGCCGCCGAACACAGGAGGACAGAAGAAATTTCCTCCCCAAGTGAAAACGGTAAACATGATATACGCAACCCAAATTCCCAAGCGGGAACGGAAGCGTGCACTGAGGGACGTCTATGCGATGGAGACAGTCGCCCCAAAGTTCAACCCATGGTCTTCTTGTCCGAACACCTTCGATCGCAGGGACCACCCCACCAGTATCCGTCATGGTGGTTCTGCCGCATTGGTCCTTCACCCCATCATTGATGGATTTCACCTCACTCGACTCCTTATGGACAGTGGCAGCAGCCTGAACCTGCTCTATTAGGATACAGTGCGTAAAATGGGTATAGACCCCTTGAGGATCAAACCCACCAAAACCACCTTTAAAGGTGTCATCCCAGGTGTAGAGGCCTGTTGCACGGGCTCAATCACACTGGAAGTGGTTTTCGGATCTCCGGACAACTTCCGAAGCGTTGAGTTAATCTTCGATATCGTCCCCTTCCGTAGTGGCTATCACGCACTGCTCGGACGAACCACATTTGCCAGATTCAATGCGGTACTGCATTATGCATACCTCAAGCTAAAAATGCCAGGACCTCGCGGGGTTATAACAGTTGATGAAAACACAGAACGCTCGCTCCGCACGGAGGAGCACACTGCGGCCCTCATAGCAGAAGCGCAAAGCAGCCTCATGAGGCAAACCGCCAATTCGGCGAAAAAGACCTCGGACACCTTTAAGCGACTCTGGAGTACCCTGCAAGAGGATCGCCAGGCACATTTAGAGATCGCCTAGCAATTCGGCATCCATCCTAGTCCCAGTCAAGCGGCGAAATTTGCGCCGCGCATACATAATTACGCACTCAAGATACCATGGGCATAGGCGGATGCATGACCATGGCACGGCCTACAATGCGGCTCAACCGCTTCAGGACCCATATACCTTTAAAATTTTCTTCCTTTTAGGCCCCTATTCTCTGAAGGCCCTCTCCGATCGTCTGATTATCGGACCCGTCACGGGAAGGAAACATCAAGGTAGCAAGAAGCTTTGACGTACAAGGGAATCCTCAGGTGGTCTCTGATAACGATCGATATACCTGTTTTGCATACCCACACGCAGCTTGACCTTGGATAGGACATGTCAAATAGTCCTATTTTTTACTTATTGCACTACATGTATGCATACGCTTTGACGTATCATTTAAATAACAATGTACAGCATCAGCTCATTATTGCATTCCTTTATCTTTTTTCCCTGTCTGCTTATTTACGAGAAATCACACCCATACATTCTGATACGACCAGTGCGCTAGGGGCTTTAGTGTACCCCATAACATGGCATGAAAAGTCCGAACACTTTCGACAGTGCGGCACCCCGAATTTATAGCATTATATGCATCAGCTCCGAATCATGTCTTGGGTCAATAGTTGGGTTTGCCCGGCTCCCATGTTTCGGTACCTTACGTTCCGCTATATCGGCTAAGGTAGCACTGGGAGAACTACTGCGATTGTGTCCCGGTTCTTCCGGACGAGCACCTCAGTAGAGAAAGCCGAAAACTGACTATCATGATACGGCGAGAGCTGGTCGCTGTTCGAGAGGTCTCAAATCCTTAAAGATTTTTTTCGCTTCGGGCGAGGAGTCGGCCTTGTCCGATTTAGGTGTACATTGCGCCCCAACTTCGACCTTTCGAATACTAGAGGCTTCGCCAAAACTTAAAATTGTAGACTTCTATGGCTAAGTGAGAGTGATAAAGCTTTATAGTCTGATTGCCTGGTTCGTTGTGCTGAACACCTCCTTCGAAGGACCCAAAACTAGGATAAAGAGTGATCAGGTTTATCCCGAACACCTCAGTACTAGTTACATGGGGGCAGAAGCCGACGACTGGCCAACTCTCAAATTTTATAAAAGGTCGCACAGAAGGTAATATTTTAAATTAACAAGCGTTACATAGCGCACATGAACTCGTTTCACATTACAGGATCACATGAGTACATTCATTCAAATATTGCATCCTTAGCACATTCCTCTGCCACAAGGTGAGCACGTCAGTACATCCTTAGCACATTCATTCAAATATCACACGAATGCAAATGCGATGCACATGATGACATGATATGAAATGCATGACACGAACAAAATGCAAAACGAAAAACAAAACCCAACCACGAAGAAATATTGTATCGCATCTCCGGAAAAGGCAAGAGTCAGAGTACAATTATGGAAAGTTGTATCCGGGGCGTTACAACACTCCACCACTACGAGAGGATCTCGTCTCGAGATCTAGGATGGCACCGGAGGGAAACGGAATAGGAAGATAAGAGGTAAAACTAAGTTGCTTATTTGACAAAAGAGTGAAACCAACGAACCTTGAGAGGTTAAACATTTTGAGAAAAGAATACAACAAAGATGGACAAAGTTGAAAACACTCCATTAGGAAAGAGGAACAAGGAAGAACAAATTCGGACAGCACTCCGGTTGAAAAACGATACGAGACTTGATAAGATGAAAAGAACTTGAGCATAGGACACAACCCTCCGGTTAAATGGATAAACATGAAAGAACACGATCCTCACAATTTGAGATGATGATTGAAGAGAGCAACATCACAATGCCTTCGGAACAAAAGTAAGAATGGAATCAAAAGAACGGAGGAGAAAACAACATCTTCTACCTCAAATGAGCTTGAAAAGCATCTTTAAGAGAAGGGTCGAACGGAGTTGTTGGAAAACCAACAACGAAAAGAACAAGGTTGTAGTGGGATTATGGAGAACATCTCAAAACTATGAGCTGACATTCCGCCACTAACGGAAACAATATATTGGATTGATATCAACAAGGAGACGAGAAACTTATTTCACCAGGAGGATAAATGAATAACTTGGGTCATTCATGAGCACCATAAATAGTAACAATCCTTAGGGAAAGCTTTAGGTGAAGTATAACCCAAGATAACTCCAACGAAGAGAATGATGGATTGAGAAGAGCTCATGCTCGAACGAATTGATGGGTTTAGCTATCTCATTCTTGACAACTTGCAAATCATGAAACACGAAGGAAAATTGTCAAGAATGACATAACATAAGGGATTGAATTTACTCGATGAAACAAGAATAAGAATTACATTATGCTCATCCTTCACCAATTAGACTGATGACAAACAATGGATTTGGCATGCTACTTATTCTCGTAGAAAGGATTAAGATAGATATGACACAAACTTGAGAAGGTCTTCAACGATCCACCGGTAGGATTGAACCAACGAATAAATTGATATGATAACGAAGGAAAAGAAATCTTGAATGAACCACCATAAGAATTGAAAAACAAATGTAGTAAAGGGATGAATCACCGGTAAGAATTTGAAAACGAACAAAGACACTTGACCAAATTTAGATACATGAGAACAAGGAGATCGCGAGTTGATCAGAGAGCACTTGATTAATGCACCCGTAAGATTTGGAGAACAATAGCTGAAAGCCGAGGATGAATAACCCCGAAAAGATGGTCTTCGGAGAATCGAACTGAAAAGACTCTTGAAATGCTTCGGATGGGTATGAAAAGAATTCTCACAATCGAAAACAATTATGAGAGGATGGCATCAAGCTAGAACCATTAATCTTCAAGAGAACAGATAAGATTTGGAGAATCTCTTCTTCGGTCTTCAAAAGTTGAGAATGATGATGAGAACCACCACTGAGAATTGTTTAGACACTCCGGGAGAATCAAAAGTGAAGAAGTTGAGCCAACAATGAAAAGAATTTGAAAGATCTTAGAGAAATACATATGACCGATGATAATTCATTCTTACGTCAAACTTGGAAAAGGATTTGAGAGTAAATCCGAGAAAGAATTAGAAGAGTAGGTAAGATCCTGGGAAAAGACCTGTGGGTTAGGGCCCACTCAAGAGAAACACCGTTGAAATGATTTAAAAGAGAGAATGCGCCGGTTGAATTAAATGGCTTGAGAGATATAACCACCTCAAAATAGTTTGAACGGTTTGGAATGAAAACACAAATCTTCTGAGATATCTTCAACACTCCGGAACAAATGAATAGCGAGAGGTGAACGATTCAGGGGTGCACCGGCATGGTAAAGCATTTGAAACGAGGAAAAGGATATGATCAACAAAGCTTGAATTGGATCCAACGGAGAAGAAAACGAGTGAAGAGTGACGAACTTGAGGCTTCCTTAGGATCTTCCTGATAATCAAAGGATAAGAACCTTGATTAAAAAGAATGAAGAGACTTCACATCCATAAGATGGATACTTGATTAAGAAATTTGAGTCCTTGAAGAAAAAAGGTGGGAGGGCGGGAAAAACAAAGGCAACTTGGGCCAAATGAAACAAATAACGTTGAGAATACTTTGAGTTGGTCTTGAGGATGTTGAAAATGATCGGATCCACTAGAAGAGAAACACGCCGGTTGAAAAGGATTGACATGACAATCTCGATTATCATGAAGGATTAGTATTCACATAGAAATATGAGAACACCGCTTAGGAAAGGTATGGAGTCAGCACTTGACATCGAAGCAACTCGAATACCACGAACCAAAACAAAACAAAGGATTGGCTTGCAAAATAAGCCGGAGCAAACATATGATAGAGCCCATATCATATCATGTGTCTGTTGGAAAGATATCCTACGTGATACTTGAATTCCCACTTATAAACTCCCGAAACTTTCTAGTTATGCAATCAGGTGTTGGGGATATAGGGGAAGCATAATATCTCACCCAAAACTAGCAAATCCTACATCCAGCTGTATCCATCCTTCAATACATAACCAAGAAACCTTCGGAAATCATTTACCTCAACCTTCGAAAAGCATCCATTATACGAGTTATGGCAATACTCCCGAACTCCCGCCCCAGTACTGGGTGGCGTCGAGGTTATCTCACCAACAACTGCATAAAAGAGATTTTCGATGTCGGCAAACCAGGTATTCCAGAATTGCAATGATAAAATTGTGACGACAACACCTCGGAGCTCAACTCCCCGGGACACTGCCACAACCCCTAAATGTCAGGAGGCACCAAGAACAATGTTCTCGTAACAAAACCATCGAAACAATTCCAAGATACCCGCGTGATCCTAATTTTTTTTAGTGAAATTTGAGGAGAGAAGAGTCAAAACTCTACGTCAGGAGGCCTCACCAGAGCGACGAAGGGACTCAGGAGTAAAAAGAATCCTACTCTCCGATATATATAATCCTAAGACTCAAAACATTTTCTTCTAGACTCAACAACATCAGCGATTCGATCAAGCAGGGGGCTCCTAAGTCGGGGAAGGCTCTGATACCAACTTGTAACACCCACGATGCGGCTATATCTCCCACGTGTCAGAGCACAACTTAGAGGCATAACCGCATAGTAGGCATGTCGTAAGAGGGGTAATCTTTACACATCCCATGTACTGAATAAGAAAGGGATAAAGAGTTGGCTTACAATCGCCACTTCTCACAATACATTAGTATAGCATTACAATGTCCAGAATACAATCAAGGTCCGACTACGGAACCAAAATAAAGAAAGACCACCCTAAATGCTAGATCCCCGATCGTCCCCAACTGGGCTCCACTACTGATCAACTGGAAACGAAACAACGCAACGAACACGATCTTCATTGAGCTCCCACTTGAGCTCAGTTGCGTCATCTGCACTGGTATCATTGACACCTGCAACTGTTTGGAAGTATTTGTGAGTCACAAGGACTCAACAATCTCACAGCCGCGAGATCAAGACTATTTAAGCTTATGGGTAGGAAAGGTTGTGAGGTGGAGCTGCAGCAAGCACTAGCATATATATATATGGTGGCTAACATACGCAAATAAGAGCGAGAAGAGAAGCAACGCACGGTCGTGAACTAGAAGTGATCAAGAAGTGATCCTGAAACTACTTACGTTCAAGCATAACACAAGAACCGTGTTCACTTCCCGGACTCCGTCGGAAAGAGACCATCACGGCTACACACGCGGTTGATTCATTTTAATTAAGTTAAGTGTCAAGTTTTCTACAACCGGATATTAACAAATTCCCATCTGCCCATAACCGCGGGCACGGCTTTCGAAAGTTCAAAATCCTGCAGGGGTGTCCCAACTTAGCCGATCACAAGCTCTCACGGTCAACGAAGGATATTCCTTCTCCCAGGACGACCCGATCAGAATCGGAATCCCGGTTACAAGACATTTCGACAATGGTAAAACAAGACCAGCAAAGCCGCCCGGATGTGTCGACAAATCCCGATAGGATCTGCACATATCTCGTTCTCAGGGCACACCGGATGAGTCAGACGTTGGGTTGGCATAGACCCTGGTTACCCAGGGGGTGCTGGACATCGCTCAGGTTGGACCAACACTTAGAGAAGCACTGGCCCAGGGGGTTAAAATAAAGATGACCCTTGAGTCTGCAGAACCCAAGGGAAGGTGATAGGTTGTTAGTGCAAATGTAAAACCAAGGTTGGGCCTTGCTAGAGGAGTTTTATTCAAAGCGAACTGTCAAGGTGTTCCCATAACACCCAACCGCGTAAGGAACGCAAAATCAAGGAACATAACACCGGTATGACAGAAACTAAGGCGGCAAGAGTGGAACAAAACACCAGGCATAAGGCTGAGCCTTCCACCCTTTACCAAGTATATAGGTTCATTAAAGTAAAAAAGATATAATAATGATATCCCAACAATATCCATGTTCCAACATGGAACAAACTTCAACTTCACCTGCAACTAGCAACGCTATAAGAGGGGCTGAGCAAAAGTGGTAACATAGCCAAACAACGGTTTGCTAGGAAAGGTGGGTTAGAGGCTTGACATGGCAATATGGGAGGCATTATATAGCAAGTGGTAGGTATCGCGACATTGTGAAAGATGAGCAACTAGCAAGCAAAGATAGAAGTGATTTTGAGGGTATGATCATCTTGCCTGCAAAGTTCTCAGAGTTGACGAAAGCTTGATCCTCATAAGCGTACTCAACGGGTTCCTCGATCACGTACTCGTCTCCCGGCTCTACGCAAAGAAAGAACACAAGAAAAGGACCAACAATCAATCACGGTGCAATGCGCAAGCAACATGATGCAAAACATGGCATGATATGCGGGTTGTGATATGCAATGCATATGCGTGCTTCGGAAGGAAAAGATTGAACCAGGCCTCAACTTGGTAAACTAAGTGTGCCGCTGGAAAGATGAGTTGATTTCAGTCGAAATCGATATAAAGATCACCGGAATCGGATGCACGGTTTGCAAATGGAAAGCAAAACAAGAATGACACAATTCTGCGATTAACAGCACGATGCTATCTAGAATGCAACAAGAAACTATGCTACTGCACTCCAACATAGCAACAAAGCACATGGCAGTGATCTACTCAAGATGCTTGGAAAAAGATGAACACTGAGCTACGGCTAAATCACACAAGAGAAGGTTCAAACAAGCATGGCAAAAGAGCAAAAGATATCAGCTTCACAGACTTAGTGAAAATACTAACATGCCAGGAATGAACATCAGGAAGCAATGTTTAGAGCAAGCAAACAACATGCTACAGGAACAGATCGTAGCAAACAAAGGCATGGCATGAATCTGCTCAAAGCATAGAACAAAAGTCCCTTACTGACCATAAGCCAAAAAGGATCAGAACATATGATGGCACCCATGTAAACATAGCAAGTTTCGTTAACAGATTTCAGACTTAGCAGAAAACTGAGCATGGCAAAACAGAGTTATGAAGGCATGTTTGCGAGCTCAATTCACTCAACACAAGGCATTGCATGACAAGATAAGCATACTACCAGCAAGAAGACATGTTCAAGAAGCTAACCATGGCAAGAACAAGTTTATAGCATGCTTGGATCAACTACAACAACCATGGCAAAATTGATTAACATGTAAACAATCTGGGTGGAACATTTTATAGCAAAAGTAGAGCAAGATTAAGTCATGCTAGGGCACTCCATCAATGCAAACAGGGACATGGATGGATAGAGCACAACCATATGCCCAAATCATCCTTACTAAACATACTCAAAAGAAGCATGGATCTCACTTTAGCAATATCGATACATGGCATAAAAATAACAGCAGACAAAGACTTAGCCAAAATCCTGAGATCCTGAAATCAGCAATATCACGAGAGCTACTTTGCATGCTTGTGCTAGTCACCACAAAGGTCACAAAAATACATGGCATACACCCCTGTAAAGATGGCATGGCATAGACGAAAATACATGTAGAGCTCAAGTCCATATGCTGCACACAACAAATGTAGCAAAAATAACAAATCCTCATACTCTGCTAAGAATCAGCACCTAACATTTTATAGCACTCTTGCATCAACGATTTGGACATCAAGATGGACTCAAACAAGCATGGCACATTGGAACAAAATGAAGAGCACAACCTGATGAACATTTTGATATATTGCACGCACAAAACGGAGCAACAGATGAGAAGTTATAGCATGATGAATAGGGCTTGAAAAAGTATGAAACTGGGGACTTAGAGAAAATTACCCTCGTCGAAAACGGGACGGAGGGAAGCCGGACAGCGGGATCCCGGACGTGGGTGACCGTTTGGTTCGAGCACCTGGTGGATCTGATCCACCCGGGCCGGATCTGGCCGGTTCATCTCTCCGGCGACGGCGGGCTATTCTGGCGAGGTTCCAGGCGGCGCTGGGCAGCAGAGGACGAGGAGGAGGCGGCGGTGAGCTCGGTCGGCAGCGAGCTCGGTCGGTGGTGAGCTGGCGCGGAGGCGGCGGCGCGCGCTCGGCGTCGGGGCAGGCGAGGTGCGGGCGAGGTGGAGGGCGCAAGGCGGCGGCGACTGGGCCGGAGAAGTGGTGGCGGCGTGGCGGCGCCGGCGGGCAGGCGACGGGGATGGGCGGCGCGTGCGGGCCGGGCGGTGGATATGCGCGGGCAAGGAGGCACGGTGGTACGGGCTTCGGGGGCCCCGCTCGGGCCCTGGCGGGACGGCGGGTGAGGCGCGGCGGCGGGGACGTCCGGCGTGACGTGGCAGGCTGTGATTCGCCGGTGGCGGCGGCGCGGACGCGTCCGACTCGGACGAACGTGTCCGGTGGCGCGAGGAGAGGGAGAGCTAGGGTTTATGTGCGAATTTTGGATGGGGAGGACATATTTATACATAGAAGGAGGTGGGAGTGTCCAAATGAGGTGTGGTTTTCGGCCACGCGATCGTGATCGAACGACCGAGAGGATGGAGGGGGTTTGGATGGGTTATTGGGCCACTTTAGAGGGGTGTTGGGCTGCAACACACACGAGGCCTTTACGGTTCCCCGGGTAACTGTTGGAGTATCAAACGGACTCCAAATGGCACGAAACTTGGAAGGCGGTCTACCGGTGGTGTACCAAGGCCGCTTGGCAAATCTCGGCCCATTCCGAGAACATTTAACACCCACTCACGAAAAGAGGCAAAAGGGGACGCCGGAGGACGTAGGAGCGTCGGATTGCAAAACGGACAACGGGGAAAATGCTCGGATGCATGAGACGAACACGAATGCAAATGCGATGCACATGATGACATGATATGAAATACATGACATGAACAAAATGCAAAACGAAAAACAAAACCCAACCACGAAGAAATATCGTATCGCATCTCCAGAAAAGGCAAGAGTTGGAGTACAATTATGGAAAGTTGTATCCGGGGCGTTACACTCGCCAGGCCACATCCGGACTATGAGGCCCTTCCTGGCCAGTTCGGCCGCCTTGTGAAGCTCGACCAGTTGCTTCAACTGGTCGCTCAAGGGCATCGGATGTTCGGTCCCAGTATACTGAGACCAGAACAACTTCTCTGTCGAGCTCCTTTCTTCGACCTGGTAGAACTCCACGGCATCCGACACACTGCTGGGTAGATCTGCGAACGCTCCTGGAGAGCTCCGAATTCGGGTAAATAAAAGGAAAGTTTCCTTCACATGCTTGCTTTGCATAATGAATGCCTTACCCGCCGCTATCTTCCTGACCGCCTCAATTTCTTGGAGGGCCTTTTAGGCTTCGGCCTTGGCATTTTGTGCGTTCTTGAGGGCGTTCGCAAGCTCGGACCTTTGCGTCTTAGAGTCACGCTCCAAGGACTCGTACTTCTTGACAAACTCCTGGAGCTCTTGCTGAACCTCACCGACTCGGGCCTCTTGCTTCTCGCGCTCGGCGCGCTCCTTGGCCATTTTGCCTTCGGCCTCGGACAGCGCCTTCTTCAGGGCCGCCACTTCGGTCGTGGCCCCTAGCAAAATTCATGACGATCCTCTGATCTAACAACCAGTTTCCATTTTCTTTATCAATAAACAGACAATGTATTACTTACCTTTGTTCTCTTCGAGCTGCCTCTTGGTAAGGCCGAGCTCTTCCTTGGACCGCTCAAGGTCCCGTTTCAGTGCGGAGACCTCTGCCGTGTGAGCGGTAGCGGCCAGCAGTGAAGCCTGCTTATTCACATAGACATATTCTAATTAGACTCCTGTGATTATTATTTGATCCTCTGTTCGGCCTTTCTTTGCAAACACCAAACAGGGCATTAGGGGCTACTGTCTATGATGTAACATTTTCTCATAACTTGATTATTTACCTCAAAGCCTGTTAGAAGGCTGGCACAGGCTTCAGTCAGTCCACTTTTGGCGGACCGAACCTTCTTGACCACCGCACTCATGATAGTGCAGTGCTCTTCGTCGACGTAAGCACCGCGAAGCGCTTCCAGCAAATTGTCCGATGCCTCTGGATGGACAGAGGCCATCGGCACAGATGGCTTGTCCCCCTTGGCGAGGGGTCGCCTGACAGAATCTGGAACCACTGGAGGTTCCAGCGCAGTATTCGGCTGGTGGCTAGACTTGTTGCCCCCGGAATTAGAACCCATGGGAGTCTTGCCCCCCGTGCGCCCAGCATCCGGAATGTCGCCTTGGGGCGCCTCCGGAACTGTCTCCCCTTGGTTCAGTACCCTTTGAGACAACACCTCGACATCGTCCGTAGGACGGGGGGAGGAGGCAGTCGGGAGTGAATTGTTGTTCATCTCCGACAGGCCCGAAGACTCATCCGAAGAGGATACATCGATATGGGCTTTGGATGGGCTGCATGATCATGTTCGACATGATAAGAAGCAATAGCATAAAACATACCAAGAACTATTATGGTATCCGGATACTTACGACTTCGCCAGGGGCTTGTCCCTGGGTAACCACTCCTCGTCGCTAAAAGCGGCTGCCGTGGAGCAGTCCAGAAGGAGAGTCCTTCCCTTCTTGGACCCTTCGGCCTCCCCTGACAGGGCGGTGATAACCCACAAGTATAGGGGATCGCAACAGTTTTCGATAAGTAAGAGTGTCGAACCCAACGAGGAGCTAAAGGTAGAACAAATATTCCCTCAAGTTCTATTGACCACCGATACAACTCTACGCAAGCTTGACGTTCGCTTTACCTAGAACAAGTATGAAACTAGAAGTACTTTGTAGGTGTTGTTGGATACAGTTGCAAGATAATAAAGAGTATGTAAATAAAAAGTAGGGTTGTTTAGATAAAGAAACAATAAAGTAAATATAGCGAGTGTGGAAAAGTGGTGGTAGGAGTTGTGAAATTGCCCCTAAGCAATTGACTACTTTACTAGACCGATAGCAAGTATTATGTGGGAGAGGCCACTGCTAGCATGTCATCCCTGACTTGGAATTCTATGCACTAATGATTGGAACTATTAGCAAGCATCCTCAACTACTAATGTTCATTAAGGTAAAACCCAACCATAGCATTAAGGTATATTGGTCCCACTTCAATCCCGTATGCATCAATTTCTATGCTAGGTTGAAGCTTCTGTCACTCTTGCCCTCCAATACATAGTCCTATCAACATAAAACTAACCCTAGGGTGTGATCCACGTGCACAATCATATGATGGACACCAAAGGACAGCAACATAACCACAAGCAAATTAAATCAATCATAGCAATTCATCAACCACCGATAGGACAACGAAAATCTACTCAGACATCATAGGATGGCAACACATCATTGGATAATAATATGAAGCACAAAGCACCATGTTGAAGTAGAGGGTAAAACGGGTTGCGGGAGAGTGGACCGCTGTAGATAGAGGGGGGAAGGTGATGGAGATGTTGGTGAAGATGGCGGAGGTGTTGGTGTAGATCGCGGTGATGATGATGATGGCCATGGCAGCGTTCCGGCGCCACCGGAAAAGAGGGGAAGAGGGGGCCCCTTCGTCTTCTTCTTCCTTGTCCTCCTCCCTAGATGGGAGAAGGTTTTCCCCTCTGGTCCTTGGCCTCCATGGCATGGGAGGGGCGAGAGCCCCTCCGAGACTGGATTTGTCTCTCTGTCTCCCTCTGTTTTTGCATTCCCGGATTCTACCCTTTCACCGTTTCTTATATTCCCAGAGATCCGTAACTCCGATTGGGCTGAAATTTTAACACGATCTCTATCCGGAGATTACCTTTCTTGCGGAGAAAGAAGGGCATCAACTGCCTTATGGGTGGCCCACGAGGGTCAGGGGCGCACCTAGGGGGCAGGCGCGCCCCCTTGCCTTGTGGCCACCTCGGGCACCGTCTCGCGTGGATTTTTCTTCGAAAAAATCATATATATTCCAAAAAAAATCTCCGTCAATTTTTACCCCATTTGGACTCCGTTTGATATGGATATTCGACGAAACAAAAAACATGCAACAAACAGGAACTGGCACTGGGCACTGGATCAATATGTTAGTCCCAAAAATAATATAAAAAGTTGCCAAAAGTATATGAAAGTTGTAGAATATTGGCATGGAACAATCAAAAATTATAGATACGACGAAGACGTATCAGGCGGCCTTCCTTTTCTTATCTCCCCTAGCTGGGGGGGAGAACTTTCCTCCTCCTCCTTGTTTTCGTGGGAGGAGGGTGCCTCGGTGTTATCGTACGATGAGTCCGATACGACCTTGCGCCGGAGACCTTTCCTGGTCCCCGTGGCCTTCTTCTTGGCCTTCCTCTCCGGCGCCTCATAGGGCGCCGGAACCAGCATCACCGTTAAGAGAGCCCTTGCTGGATCCTCGGGCAGTGGGGCCGAACAATCGATCCGCTCCGCTGTCGCGACCCACTCCTGTTAAATGGCGTGGAGGTTTAGATCCCCCGCATGATTATACTGGGGAAAGAAACATCTTATGAGATATAAGGAGCTTACCTGATTGGCAGGACGCTTTGCGCTGAGTCCGCGATCCTCGGTAAGGGGAGGAGGTACCTCGGCGGACTTGAACAGCACCTTCCAGATGTCCTGGTGTGTCGTGTCGAAGAGCTCTCGCAGCGTCTGGTGCTTAGCCAGGTCAAACTCCCACATATTGAATGTCTGTCTTTGACACGGGAGGATCCGGCGGAAGAGCATGACCTGGACCACGTTGACAAGCTTGATTTTCTTGCTTATCATGTTTTTAACACAGTTCTGGAGTCCAGTCAGCTCCACTGATGAACCCCAGGATAGGCCCTTCTCTTTCCAAGAGGTGAGCCGCATGGGTATGCCAGATCGAAATTCGTGGGCCGCCACCCAGTTGGTGTCACGCGGCTCGGTGATGTAGAACCACCCCGATTGCCACCCCTTAATGGTCTCCACCTAGGAGCCTTCGAGCCAGGTGACATTGGGCATTTTTCCCACCATGGCGCCTCTGCACTCCGCTTGCTGGCTGACCACCACCTTCGGTTTAACGTTGAAGGTCTTCAGCCACAGGCCGAAGTGGGGCTTGATGCGGAGGAAGGCCTCGCACACGACAATATACGCCAAGATGTTTAGGATGAAATTGGGGGCCAGATCGTGGAAGTCCAGCCCATAGTAGAACATGAGCCCACGAACAAATGGGTGGAGGGGAAATCCCAGCCCGCGGACGAAATGGGTAAAGGAATACAACCCTTTCGTGGGGTCTGGGGTTAGGGACGATCTGCCCAGCGTCTGGGAGCCGGTGCACGATATCTGCGGCCAGGTATCCGGCTTCCCGGAGCTTCGTAATGTTCTCTTCCATAACGGAGGAGACCATCCACTTGCCTCCCGCTCCGGACATGTTTGGAGTGGTTTTACGGAGAAAATGCGAACTTGGGTGCTGGAGCTCGAGTGCGCGAGAATGGATGGGCAGGGAAGAAGAAGGCGTGGGTGAAAAGGAGGAGTCCTTGTCCCTTTATAAGGGCGGAAGAAACTATGCGCCTCCCCACCCGCCTGGTAAACTCGCCTATTCCCCAAGCACCGTGATTGATGGCGCGGTTGGGTTACCCACACCCGTATTGATGAGAATCCCGTGATAAGGGGACACGATCTCTGCTTCGACGAGACGTGCCAAGAAAACCGACTCGCAATATGTGCAGTAGTTGGTTGAGAAATATGGTTCGAATAATGACCGGGCCATGGTGTGATGTCACGTTATGAAAAGTTGTCAACAGATTAGATTTGTGGAAATATTATACTCTCTATGGTGGTATGTGGAATTTGTTTTGTAGAGCCGGACACTATCCTTGCGTTCGAAATCTTCTATGGAGTATTCGGAGGAAGAACCCGCCTTGCAATGCCGAAGACAATCTGCGCGCCAGACTCATCGTCATTGAAGTCTGGTTCAGGGCCTACTGAGGGAGTCCTGGATTAGGGGGTCCTCGTACAGCCGGACTATATCCTTTGGCCGGACTGTTGGATTATGAAGATACAAGATTGAAGACTTTGTCCCGTGTCCGGGTGGGACTCTCCTTTGCGTGGAAGGCAAGCTTGGCAATTTTGATATGTAGATCTCCTCCCTTGTAACTGACTCTGTGTAACCCTAGCCCCCTCCGGTGTCTATATAAACCAGAGGGTTTAGTCCGTAGGACGAGAACAATCATAATCATAGGCTAGCTTCTAGGGTTTAGCCTCTACGATCTCGTGGTAGATCAACTCTTGTAATACTCATATCATCAATATCAATCAAGCAGGAAGTAGGGTATTACCTCCATCGGGAGGGCCCGAACCTGGGTAAACATTGTGTCCCCCGCCTCCTGTTACTATCCGCCTTAGACACACAGTTCGAGACCCCCTACCCGAGATCCGCCGGTTTTGACACCGAGAGAAGTTGTCAAGAAAGGCCTCTTCTAGGTCCTCCTAGCTGCCGATGGAATTCTCGGGCAGGCTATTCAACCAGTACCTAGCTGGCCCTTTAAGTTTCAGTGGGAGGTATATGATGGCATGGAGGTCGTCTCCCCGGGCCATGTGGATGGGGAGAATAAAGTCCTCGATCCATACTACGGGTCAGTTGTTCCGTCGTATGATTCAATATTGACGGGCTTGAACCCCTCGGGGAATTCGTGGTCCAGCACCTCATCTGTAAAGCAGAGAGGGTGTGCAGCGCCTCTATACCGGGCCGCATCACGGAGCACCCCTGATGGAGTGCGTCTGCGGTTATCGGCCCGGGTGAGACTAGGTTTGTCACGCCCGAATAGGTAGCCATCATCCCGAGTCGGCGAGCATCCTCGAGATCCGTATATTGATCAGGTGTGTCCTTCTCTGTTGTCCAGCTCCTGCCGAGGGTCGTATGTATGATCTCGAGCTGTTCTGTCCTTATTTTTGCAAAGTGGTGGGGCATGTCGGATGTGGGGTTCCGGCAAACCCTTAAGGTTCGAACACTGGGGTGCGCGTGAAGTCTTTTCCTCTCATCAATCTACGCCCTAGCTCACTAAGATCTCACGGATGAACTCGACGAACTCGCAACACAGAAAGACACAAGATTTATACTGCTTCGGGCCACCGTTGTGGTGTAATACCCTACTCCGGTGTGGTGGTGGTGGATTGCCTCTTGGGCTGATAATGAACAATACAATGGGAAGAACGGCCTCCTGAGGTTGATGTGTTCTTGTGCTTGGCTAACTTGTGTGTGTGGGGATGACCTTCAGGCCCCCCTCTCTCTCTATCTCTCTGTCGTCCTCTCTTCTGTCTTCTTTCTTTTCTCCTTCCACCCTATGGTGGTGGCTAACTCGATTTATAGAGGCCCTGGTCCTCTTCCCAAATATTGAGCGGGAAGGGAGCCAACAACGACGGGCTAATTTGAAGGGGGGCAGCTAGTACAAGCTATCCTGACAAAAGTGGTCTTCGCCTACCAAAGGCTCTGGCGGTGACACCGTCTTGGGCTCCACGATGACCTCCGTCTTGCCGTCCTTCTGGTCCTGGTCTTGTTGCACCGATATGGCAACCTTTGCCTGATGCCTCGGTACTCCTCGACTGTGCAGGCCTCCTTAGCACCAAAGAGGAAACAAGTACGCTGCACGCGCTGGCACCCGCCTGGTGTCGATCGTCATGGCTCACGTCACGAGAGCCTCGTGAGGTTCGCCTCGCCTTGATATCTCCACTCCTCGTGAGCCTGCCTGACTAGGCCACTCTAGAGGAGGTCTTGCATCGTCCGCCTCGTGAGGCTTGGCCCCTCGCGAGGGTCTTGGATTCCTTGTTGATGAAGATGGGTCGTACGGCCTGCTGGCTTAGCCACGCCATGGGCCGCAGGCAGGCAAGCCTGGGGACCCTCGTTCCCAGAACGCCGATGGTAGCCCCCGGGCCCAAGGTGCGCTCGGGCTTGGCTTCGCGGCGAAGCCAAGGGTCAAGTACAGAGCACTGTGGGACCCAAAAAGCCTGCGGCCTCGGTTGACGCGTGGCGGTTGATTGGACATGGGCGTCTGTGCTTCCCCATGCTGCCTCGGCAACTGCATGACTTGATGAGTCCCTGCAACATGCAAGGGAAACCATCATTACCTACGGTCGTGAGAGGTGCCGGTTGGCCTTCTCTTGCTATAAATGGGGAGGGGGGCTGAGCCTCCGTTGCCCATCTCTTCCTTGCTCGCTTGCTTCTTCCTCCTTGCTCCACCACTAGCTTCTTCTTCCTTGCTTCGTTGCTAGCACCAATGGCGCCTATCAGAAGGTTCTCCATCGAATAAAAGGGGAAGGCCCCCCAACATGTCCCAGAGCAACTTTCGCCGAAGAAGAGGTCGATCTACCGTCGTGAAGAAGCGGCGATGCAGGTGGTGACGAGGCCTTGGTGCGATCGGCCTCCCCCAGGGTATCTGTTACCCCTGTATGCCCAAGCCGAGGACTCAGGAAGGCAGAGCGACGAGCAGCGCCGCCGGCGCCGCGCCCGGGGTCGCCGCGCCGCGGCGATGCGCGCCGTCGCCCCAGGAATCCATGTTGCGGACTCCTTGCGCGAGCTGGTGCTGTGGGCGCCGATGCCCCCAAGCTCTTGGATCCGCTTCCCACGGTTCTTCTCCAATGTGATGCCGCCGAGGGGGGCTCTTGAGCTCTGGTTGCAGCACGCCGACTGCGGCGCTCCGGCGACTGGAGCGGAGATCAAAGCGGTCCCCTCCGGCAAGATCTTCATGACTTGTGGCTGGGGCGAGATCGCGCGGGTCTGCCGCGCAAGGGGCACCCTCACAATCCACCTTGAGTATGACGGCGTCTCCACGCTCTTCTTCAAGGTCTTCGATGCCGAGGGTCGCCGCCTGGAGTGCTGCTCCGGAGAGGAGCGCGAGGCTGACACGCGCTCCGCTCGCGACCACTCCAGCAGCAGCAACCCTTGGGAGTCCAGCAGCTCTCCTGAGCTCTACAAGACTCTGGAGACGAGCGACGATAGCTACATGCCCCCGAGCTCTCGCCGCGCTCAGAGCAGTGCTGCCGCGTTCGGCCGTCGCCGCCGCTAATCTGGATAGGGTTGACGCCGGCCTCCCGTGGCCCACTGTTGATGATGGCATCTGCCACGGGGGGGGCGTAGATAGGATCCTCCTTAGTTTTAGCTTTTGTTCCTTGCGAAGAATCATGAAGCGCCCCGCGGGGGCATGTAAGGGTCTGTAATGTCTTTTGTGCTTATCTTCCATGTTATGTAGATTTGATGAACGCGCGTCCCGTTAAGGCTCGGTCCCTCCTTTCTTTCCTCGTGATAACTTGTTGCTCTACGCCGACAGGTCCTGGTCCCCAGGCAGGCTACAGCCGTCGTTGGTATGCCAAGTCGCGTGCCGTGGTCAAGGCCAGGAGGTGTGCGGCCTGAGGTCCAGTAAGAGCCCCTGAGGCGCGATGCTCAGGAGGTCCCCTTTAGCGCTCAAGCGGCCATGGTAAGGGAAGAAAGGGAGTTGACGTGGCCACAACGGGATTGCGGCAAGGCGTGAGTGTCCATAATGCCCAGACATTTAGCCGGTCCGAGGGCGAGACTTATCTTGTGAACTCCGTGGCGATTCCTAACGTTGCGCTGGGGCTGCGCGCCAACTTGTGCGGCATAGCAAGGCTGGCCCATACGAGTTTCCCTCCTCCCATGCTCTCCTTAGTGCTCTGCGTTCTCAGGTCCCGGCCCTCGAGCGAGCTCAGCCGCCGCTGGTATGCCAGGTCGCGATGCCGTGGTCAAGGCCAGGGGGTGAGGGCTGGAGAGCCAGCAAGATCTCCTGAGTCGCGATGCTCAGGAGCCCCCCTTTTAACGCGCAAGCGAATTGCACGAGAGAAAAGGACACTCGCGGTGCCGCCTGCTATCCTCCCCGCGGGGTCCCTGTGAACAGGCACAAGAAGAACATGGTTTGCCGTTACTGCTACCTGCCTGAGGTCCTGCGCGGCCCAGCTTCTTCTTCTTGGGGATGGCCTCCGGAGGGCCCTCACTTCTACTGTCGGGTTGTCGATTGCTGCAGCTTGGAAGGCGCGCTCGAGGGAGCACATCGCATCCCTTTCTTCACACGGTACCGTGATGACCCTGCCACTTCCGGGCATCTTGAGAACGTTATAGCCATGGTGGGTGACCGCCATGAACTTGGCCAGGGCCGGATACCCGAGGATGGTGTTGTACGGCAGGCGGATGTGGGCGACGTCGAAGTCGATGAGCTCGGTGCGGTAGTCGTCGCGCGTGCCGAAGGTGACAGGCAGGCGGAACTGCCCTATCGGTGTGGTGGAGCCGTCGGTTACTCCTGAGAAAGGTTTGGTAGGCTGGAGCTGCTCGTATGGCACTTGGAGGTTGTCGAATGTGTCGACGGACATGAAGTTGAGCCCTACACCACCGTCAATGAGGGTCTTGGTAACCTGCACATTGCTGATGACTGGGGAACACAACATCGGGAGGACACCAACGGTGGCCGCGCACTTGAGCTGATCTGCCGAGTCGAAAGTGATGGCGCACTGAGACCACTTGAGCGAGTGCACGGCTTCAGGCTTGGGGAGCGCCGCGTTCACCTCGCGAGCGAACCGTTTGAAGATGCGCTGAGAGGCTAGGGCCTGGGCACCGCCCAAGATGCGGGCGATTGCACGCGGCTCCTGGAAGCCCGCAGCCCCCTCGTCTTGATGATGATCGTCGTTCCTTCTTGGTGGCGGCAGTGGAGGAAGACCGGCGTTGCCTTGGGTGCGATCCTCACAAGGCTGGTCCCTCCAGGCCCCCTCGCGAGGATGTTCTTGCCAACGGTCCTCGCGAGGCCTGTCGCGCCATTCCTGACGCGGGCCACGGTCGTCCCAGCGTCCGCCTCCACGTCCTCCTCCGTGGCCGAAGCCCCGGTCGCTGCGCTCGAGGCGTCGACCGTAGCGTCCTTCTCGTATGGCTCTGAGCTCTTGGCAGTCGCTGGTGTTGTGGGTGTTCAGGTTGTGGAAGGCGCAGAACGGTCGGCTGTTCTTGGATGACTCGGGCTGATCTCTGCCCCGTTTGGTGTCGGGCTCCGCCGCTAGCACCGCTGCTTCCTTGCGCTTCACGTCCTTGGCCTTGGCTTTCTTCTCCTTTGCGCCTGCGATTGGCAGCTCAAGGAGGGAAAGGCGCCCCTCCTCAGCTCTTGCACACTTGGTCGCCAGGTTGAACAACTCCTGAGACGTGCAGAGCTCCTCGTGGATAGCGAGCTCTTCCTTCATCTTGACGTCACGGACACCGTCGGAGAACGTGGAGAAGATGGCCTCGTCCGTGACCTTGGGGATCTTGAGGCGGGTGTTGTTGAAGCGCTGGATGTACTTCTGGAGGGTCTCCCCTGGCTATTGCTTGCTGCGGCGCAGGTCGCCCGCGGCCGGCGGGCGGTCGCGAGTGCCCTGGAAGTTGGCGACAAAGCGGTCGCGCATCTCGTCCCAGGAGGAGATCGAGCCGTGCTGCAGGTTCAGGAGCCAGGAGCGGGCCCTGTCCTTGAGAGCCATAGGAAACCAGTTTGCCATGACTTTCTCGTCACCGTTGGCTGCTTCGATGCTCAGTTCGTACAGCTGCAAGAACTCCGTGGGGTCAGCGGTGCCATCGTAGCGAGGAGGCAGATCCAACTTGAACTTGCCTGGCCAAGTGTTACCTCTTGAGCACTGCTTTGGTTTTTCCCCGAAGAGGAAGGGATGATGCAGCAGAGTAGCGTAAGTATTTCCCTCAGTTTTTGAGAACCAAGGTATCAATCCAGTAGGAGGCTATGCGCGAGTCCCTCGTACCTGCACAAAACAAATAAATCCTCGCAACCAACGCGATAAGGGGTTGTCAATCCCTACACGGCCACTTACGAGAGTGAGATCTGATAGATATGATAAGATAATATTTTTGGCATTTTTATGATAAAGATGCAAAGTAAAATAAAAGTAAAGTAAAAAAGCAAAGGAAATAACTAAGTATTGGAAGATTAACATGATGAAGATAGACCCGGGGGCCATAGGTTTCACTAGTGGCTTCTCTCAAGAGCATAAGTATTCTACGGTGGGTGAACGAATTACTGTTGAGCAATTGACAAAATTGAGCATAGTTATGAGAATATCTAGGCATGATCATGTATATAGGCATCACGTCCGAGACAAGTAGACCGACTCCTGCCTGCATCTACTACTATTACTCCACTCATCGATCGCTATCCAGCATGCATCTAGAGTATTAAGTTAATGAAAACAGAGTAACGCCTTAAGCAAGATGACATGATGTAGAGGAATAAGCTCATGCAATATGATGAAATCCCCATCTTGTTATCCTCGATGGCAACAATACAATACGTGCCTTGCTGCCCCTACTGTCACTGGAAGATTGAACCCAAAGCTAAGCACTTCTCCCATTGCAAGAAAGATCAATCTAGTAGGCCAAATCAAACTGATAATTCGAAGAGACTTGCAAAGATAACCAATCATACATAAAAGAATTCAGAGAAGATTCAAATATTGTTCATAGATAGACTTGATCATAAACCCACAATTCATCGGTCTCAACAAACACACTGCAAAAAGAAGATTACATCGAATAGATCTCCACAGGAGAGGGGGACATTGTATTGAGATCCAAAAAGAGAGAAGAAGCCATCTAGCTAATAACTATGGACCCGTAGATCTAAGGTGAACTACTCAGACTTCATCGGAGGGGCTATGGTGATGATGTAGAAGCCCTCCATGATGGACACCCCCTCCGGCGGAGCTCCGGAACAGGCCCCAAGATGGGATCTCGTGGATACAGAAAGTTGCGGCGGTGGAACTAGGGTTTTGGCTCCGTATCTGATCGTTTGGGGGTACGTAGGTATATATATGAGGAAGGAGTATGTCGGTGGAGCAACAGGGGGCCCACGAGGGTGGAGGGCACGCCTGGGGGGGTAGGCGCGCCCCCTAGCTCATGGCCTCCACTTTTGTGTCTTGACGTAGGGTCCAAGTCTCCTGGATCATGTTCGGTGAGAAAATCACGTTCCCGAAGGTTTCATTCCGTTTGGACTCTGTTTGATATTCCTTTTTTCTTCGAAACCCTGAAATAGGCAAAAAAACAGCAATTCTGGGTTGGGCCTCTGATTAATAGGTTAGTCCCAAAAATAATATAAAAATGGATAATAAAGCCCAATAATGTCCAAAACAGTAGATAATATAGCATGGAGCAATCAAAAATTATAGATACATTGGAGACGTATCACCAAGCGACACTGTGTAGCTCTGGGGTGAAGGCATGGCAGCCGGCCGTAGTTATTGGGGCCGCTTCAGAGGTGGAGCTTCCTCTTGATAAGGTCCGCGCGGCGCAACCGCGGGCAGCGCGCGGTCTTGACGAGGCGGTGCGGGGAGCGCGGGTGCAGCTCCTCGCGACCGAGGGATTTCTTGGCAGCTTCTCTCTTCGCGCGCGGGCATCGGTCATGGCGGATCGCACCGCGGGACTGCACGCCTTGGTGCCAAGGCGCCGTCTTTGGGCTGGGGTGGTGGAGGCGCGCCTCGGGCCTCGTCACCCGTGGCTGGCTGAGGGTGAGGCAGAGAGACGGATAGCGTCAGGGAGCCCCCTGCAGCGCGGACGAGCTCGACGACGCGGTCGAGCTACTCCTCATAGAGGTCGTCGACTGGGCGGTAGCACAGAAGTTCATTGCAGCAGGGAGTGCGGCCCGCGCCTCCATGGGAGTGTGGCATGCATGGGACGAAGAACCGGACGGGGTCAGCGATGAAGTGGTGGTGCGGCCGTCCTGCCATACCGAAGGATGCAGCGAAGACGCTTGCTTCTCGTTCCCCACCGGGCCGGTGGCAGCGTTGGCGGCGGGAGACGGAGAATGACGTGGTGGCCCGTCGATGGGGGCCGTCTGACAAACACGGGCGGTGAGGGCAGCCCGACGCTCAACTCGAGCACGGTGAGCGTCCGCCATCGAGACGATGGAGCGACGGAGCGACGAACTGATGGAAGGGAACCGACGGCGCACCCCTACCTGGCGCGCCAAATGTCGGATGTGGGGTTCCGGCAAACCCTTAAGGTTCGAACACTGGGGTGCGCGCGAAATCTTTTCCTCCCACCGATCTACGCCCTAGCTCGCTAAGATCTCGCGGACGAACTCGGCGAACTCGCAACACAGAAAGACACAAGATCTATATTGGTTCGGGCCACCGTTGTGGTGTAATACCCTACTCCAGTGTGGTGGTGGTGGATTGCCTCTTGGGCTGATAATGAACAATACAATGGGAAGAACAGCCTCCTGAGGTTGAGGTGTTCTTGTGCTTGGCTAACTTGTGTGTGTGGGGATGACCTTCAGGCCCCTCTCTCTCTCTATCTCTCTGTCGTCCTCTCTTCTGTCTTCTTCCTTTTCTCCTTCCACCCTATGATGGTGGCTAACTCTATTTATAGAGGCCCTGGTCCTCTTCCCAAATATTGAGCGGGAAGGGAGCCAACAACGGAGGGCTAATTTGAAGGGGGGCAGCTAGTACAAGCTATCCTGACAAAAGTGGTCTTCGCCTGCCAAAGGCTCTGGCGGTGACGCCGTCTTGGGCTCCATGATGACCTTCGTCTCGCCATCCTTCTAGTCCTGGTCTTGTTGCACCGATATGGCAACCTTTGCCTGATGCCTCGGTACTCCTCGACTGTGCAGGCCTCCTTAGCACCAAAGAGGAAATAAGGACGCTGCGCGCGCTGGCGCCCGCCTGGCGCCCACCTGGTGTCGATCGTCATGGCTCACGTCACGAGAGCCTCGTGAGGTTCGCCTCGCCTTGATATCTTTGCTCCTCATGAGCCTGCCTGACTAGGCCACTCTAGAGGAGGTCTTGCGTCGTCCGCCTCGCGAGGCTTGGCCCCTCGCGAGGGTCTTGGATGCCTTGTTGATGAAGATGGGCCATATGGCCTGCTGGCTTAGCCACGCCATGGGCCGCAGGTAGGCAAGCCTGGGGACCCTCATTCCTAGAACGCCGATAGGGTGGGCTGTTGTTCGGCCTGGATTGCCGCCTTATCCCGACCGCGTGGTGGTTGGTCCACATTGCGTGTGAGTGGTATGGGATTTAGTGCCTCCTCATTGAACTGAGGTAGCAGTCTACGCTTTGGGTAACTCTTGACTTGGCGCTCGAGGCCGTATTCTTCGGCTGCTAGGACGTCAGTCCACCTTTCAATGAGCAAGTTTCGATCAGCCTGGAGCTGTTGTTGTTTCTTTTTCAGGCTTCTAGCGGTAGCTATTAGCTGGCGCTTGAAGCGTTCCTGCTCTAATGGTGCCTTAGGCACGATGAAATCCTCGCTGCCGAGGCTCTCCTCATCTTCGGAGACTGGACGATAAATATCATCATCCGAGCCATTGGGTGTGGCCTGTTTATCAAGGTCATCTTGCCTGTTGTCTTGTTCCTTTTGTTCAGAAGCGGCTCCAACAGGGTCTTCATTGTTTTCGGCGTCGCCTGGAGTACCATTTTCTCCGATGCCAGTGTTGTCATTTTTTGAGCGACGAGGCTTGGAGCGGTGTTTGGGGCGCCGGCGCTTGGACTGTGTCCCAGAAGGCCTGTCCGCGACTGGATCCCCTTTGTCATTGTCGCTAGCTTCTTTAGGTGTGTCAACCATGTACACATCGTACGAACAGGGGGCCGTTCGACGTCCAGTGAATGGCGGGTCTTGGTCCTGCTCCATGTCGGCATCATCGTCCATACCGTCGATGTCTTCGGGTCCGTAATCGAGTATGTCGGTTAAATCATCGACAGTGGCTATAAAGTGGGTGGTGGGTGGGAAACAAAATTTCCCATCATCAGCCTCTGGTTTGAACCAGACATAGTTCGGCTGTGAATCCTTCTCTAAGGACAAATTCTTTAAAGAGTTTAGCACATCACCCAAGAGCGAGTGCTAGAAGATGTCTGTGGCGCTAAATTCGAAAATCGATAATCGATCCAGCTCGGTGTCCGCAGGCGTACCCGATTTGGAACTCATGGCCGGAGACGAGTCCGGAGTTCCATTGATGTAGACATCGCAGGGTGCCGGGTCCGTGTGCGGCTCCAACGCCGGGGACTCGGTGGCTTCGGATGACATGGTTTGCTCCGGTTCTAAGGCCGTTGGACCATCCGTTATATGTGATCCGATGACAGATTTAGGTCATGTTCATCGGAGTGAGGGGGAGCGATCACTGCGGTCTCAAATCCATTGAAGATCAAGTCTCCACGGATATTCGCGATGTAGTTCAGGCTTTCAAACCTGACCTGGTGGCCAGGGGCATAGCTGTCGATCTGCTCCAGATGGCCAAGCGAGTTGGCCCGCAGTACGAAGCCGCCGAACACGAAAATCTGTCTGGGAAGGAAGGTTTCTCCTTGGACAGTGTCGCTGTAGATGATTGAAGGAGCCATCGAACCTTTTGTGGACGGCACAGTGGAACTCTCAATGAAAGCACCAATGTCGGTGTCAAAACCGGCGAATCTCGGGTAGGGGGTCCCGAACTGTGCGTCTAGGGTCGATGGTAACAGGAGACAGGTGTAACACCCCGGACACACCCGCCGGTGGTCGTTACTCCTGGCGGGATCTAGACTGGCCCCACAGATCAATACTAGTCTTTTCTGCGCGCTTTGTCCTCACTCGTGCGCACCCCGGAGCAACTTCCCGGTCGGTCACCCATCCTGAAACTACTCCAAGCTGAGCATGCTTAACTTTGGAGTTCTGTCCGAATGGGCTCCCGGAAAAGAAGGAATTCCTTATTGATATGAGTAGTCTATCATCCCTATTAAGCCGGGCTATCACATACACCCCCACTCAGAGGACCCGACGTCCTCGTCGGGCCACAGGAACATTCCCTCTTGGCACATACGTCTGTGCATCCAGTCCGGTACATGTGCCATGCCGGGTGCCACGACGGGTCACAAACGTCATGAACAACATGACCCCGCACCTGTCCGCGAACATCCGTGTAACCGCGAGGGTTGGCTCTGATACCAACTTGTAACGCCCCGGACACACCCGCCGGTGGTCGTTACTCCTGGCGGGATCTAGACTGGCCCCACAGATCACTACTAGTCTTTTCTGCGCACTTTGTCCTCACTCGTGCGCATCCGGGAGCAAATTCTCGGTCGGTCACCCATCCTGAAACTACTCCAAGCTGAGCACGCTTAACTTTGGAGTTCTGTCCGAATGGGCTCTCGGAAAAGAAGGAATTCCTTATTGACATGAGTAGTCTAGCATCCCTATTAAGCCAGGCTATCACAACAGGGGACACAATGCTTACCCAGGTTCGGGCCCTCTCTGTGGAGGTAATACCCTACGTCCTGCTTGATTGATATTGATGAATATGGGTGTTACAAGAGTTGATCTACCACGAGATCGTGATGGCTTAAACCCTAGTAGCCTAGCCTATATGACTATGGTAATGAATGGTGTCCTCTCCGGACTATCCTCTCCGGTTTATATAGACACCGAGGGGATCTAGGGTTTACATAGAGTCGGTTACGTAAGAAGGAATCTTCATAGTCGGTCGCCAAGCTTGCCTTCCATGTCAAGGAGAGTCCAATCCGGACTCAGGTATAGTCTTCGGCCTTCATGTCTTCACAGCCCATCAGTCCGGCCCACAGATAACAGGTCGGATGCCCGAGGACCCCTTAGACCAGGACTCCCTCATTTGTCCTTTACATTCTCTCCCCACCTTGCAGAACCTACAATCTCGTCATCACCCTCCAACCCCCTCATCTCTATAAAAATACTTTTATGGTCAAGAAGAAAAGAATCAAAATATTTTCTCTATCTTGCATTTTTTTTTGAAAAAGGTGGCTTATCCCCGGCCTCTGCACCCGAAAGATGCATGCGGCCATTTTCTCTATCTTGCATGTTTGCCACTCTAATTTGGCGTATGAGCCACCTCCGACAAGTATACCAAATCTGCTTGGGTATTGGTTGACGGGTAGTCAACCGAAACTCCTTTTTGTTTTCAAATAGTTTGGATTTCTTGTCACATGTGTAACGTGGTTACTCAATCGAAACTCAAGGGGCATTTTCGGGTGGAAGATACTTTGTGCCATATTGTGGGCAATTTGGAATCGTAGGAACGAATGTGTCGTTAACAGATCAAATACATGCTACAATGTGAATCATTGCATGGTCATTACTTTTATACGTGGATGCTCCAGAGCATATATTTTTTGTGTGCAACCGTTTGGAAACAATAGCACCCAATTTATTAAACCGGTTTGGCTGGTGAGTCATTAATAGGTTATGTGCATGTGTCATGTAACCTTATTACCTACTGATTATGGTTGTATCTTTATTTTCTGTATTGACTACTTTGAACTCTTAAAAATAGACGTGTGCACCACAACTATGAGATGCCGAAGTTAACCCTTTTTCAAGAAAAGAAAAGGCATGTGCCATTAGACCTGTTGCCATCCAATATTGCCTTGGATGACCACATGCCCATTTTGCCTCGATGATGTTTGGCATGTTAATGCATTCTAGAAAATAAAGAAGAAATCTGAGGCATGACAAGACCCCTGCTTCATCTACGCTTGTGCAAACTTGTCTTCATTCCGAAGCTTTCTGAAGTTCAGTCAAGTTCACTGCTCCTACGCAAGTACGCATATGATACCATCCGCATCCGCCAAGGTTGAGAGTTCACACCACACACAGGGGCTCGCCCCAAGTCGTACCGTACAGCATCGCGTGTGGTGGGCCCTGCGCGCACGCTGCGCCTCGTCGCCGCCCCGCCGCGGCGACGAGGTAGCCCACATGCCCGCCCATCTTGTTAAGGTAGACCCTCGATCGCGATCGCGTCGCCACATAAGCTCGCCTTTCTTTATCCTGCTTTGTCGCCGGCTGGTTCCCCCGTGTTGTTTCCTAGCACCAGCGGCCTCGCTGGAATCTATCTTGGTGCTCCTGCGCGCCTTGGCCGCCAAGGTCCCTCGTCGGTCCCGTCAACGGATTCCACCGCCGCTAGTGCACCCCGATTCAGAGTCAGACTCGAGTCAGACGCCATTGTTTATGCTCGTGCTCCAGCCACCAAGACTTGGGTGCTGAGTCTTTTTGAGAGAAAAGATAAACTGGGAGCCAAGCCACGCACGCATTCCGACTGAAACGTAGATGAAAAACTCAAGCGGTTCCCCGCGTAGATGAAAAACTCCGGGGGTTCCCCACGTATCTCACCCCCTAGCTCATGTAGGTGAAAAGTATATTCGGCGGGGTCCGGGCGATAGCGTGACTGCTGCGGCGCCGTTCACAGCCATGTGGCATAAGCGCATGCTCAGCCAATTCTGTGCAAAACTGCAAATCAAGCGCCGTATTAGCAATAGTGCCAAAATGAACATCCGGCCTCAGAATCATTACGATGCACACAATCATTTTTAGTAATTAGTAGTAAGTGGAGTACATAAGACAATCACGGTTAAACAAATACTGTACAAGATATGGAATAAACACCCACGACTAAGTTGATTTTTACCGTACTAACACCTTCAAGAAGGATTTTGTGTCCTCTCATTGACAGTCAAAACAAGTATTTTTGCCAAAATCAAGCACCAAAGGCCAACATATCAGATGGGAGACAACATCTTCAGCAAAGTAACAACACAAGTTCATCGTTGCGGGAGCCTAACCAATCAAGGAAAAATCAAGAGTTTTCATCCCCGGACGTGAAGCGGTGTTTCAACCATTATTTTGAAAACAAATCTTCCAAAAATCACGCTAGTCTGGACTCTAGCAAACTTATGTCTAGAAAAACTCCGACATCTCAACCCGCCCTTCTTGAGACGCGATCACTAAAATATTTGCAGGCACGGATGCAAGTTGCGGCGAATGACCACGAAACAAACTTATTAACACGGTTATAAAAAGCGAACCAACCTGTGGTTGAGATGGTTAGGTGGACAGTGGTATCCCCAACCCATCAGGGTTTAAATCCTGGTGCTCGCATTATTCCTGGATTTATTTCAGGATTTCCGGCGATGCGCTTTCAGTGGGAGGAGACATTCCCGTCGACGACGAGGCGCCTACGGTGACTTCGTAAATCTCAAGATGATGTGCCGGCTCAGTCTTTCGAAGGTGCTCATAGGGATAAGGTGTGCGTGTGTACGGTCATAACGGTGAGTGTATGCGCGTGTATATGAGCGCTTGTGTATGTACTGATGCTCAAAAAAAACACGGTTATAAAACAAGCATTATTGGAAAAGGGTGCAGTGATGTACACTCGAATGATTGATCCTTTCCACGGTACGCAGCACCTTGCCATGAACCCGTCCACATCCCACCAGCGATCGATGCCATAGACAAGTCGACATATAGATGAGTGTTGCTTAGAAGACAGACACTTGTGCTGATTTGGTGGCAACAACGGCGGCATGATGACACATCCATTAATTTAACTGAATGCTTAATTGATGTACTTTACTTGTTTTCCGATGAGATGCAAAACAACGTGAGTTCTTGGTCGTATATTCTGATCTGCTGTAATGGTTTACTTAAATATGTGGTAGGTACTTAGTTGCTGCGATTTATTTTCTTATGAAACCTGTTATTTTATGCGAGCTGACTGGATCGAACTACGGGAAATGTTAAACTGAACCAGCGTGATGCAGATTCTTCAAAACCACGGCGCCCTAGCGCCACATACATTTATTTTAGTTTTATTTCTGAGCATAGTTTAACTGAAAGGAGCTTTCGTCCTTGCTTGGTTTGGCTGTAATGATCCACCGAATCAGATAGTTAATTGATTAATTTGGTCGTACAAATTGCAACTCGCAGGATTTGTTTGAAGTATATGTGAGGGTACGCGTCTAGTGAATGTCATGCATGATGCATACACATCAACATAGCGACCGGAATCTCCATGGATTCCAATAAATTTGAGTTGAATCCGTGGTTTCTCCAACACAAATAGACGGAATCAACCAGGTGCATAAGCAAAGGTTCATTGCATTTTATGAGTAAATAGCATAAAACTACTAGTTTACAAGTTAGGGTTTCAAAAAACTACCACTTTTTAAATTTTCTCAGAAAGCTACCAAACGCACGGTCCGCTGTTTCAAAAAACCCAAACCCGCGGTGACTAGCGAATTAACCGTTTTTCTGACCGCCTGGGCCCATCTGTCAGCCCACGTGGCCACGCACGCTCACGGCGCGGCAGTTGACGGCCGTTAGCCGACGTGGTCCGGTCGGAACCAACGTAGGCGGTCGGGTGGCTGGTTCTCTCACTCCCCCTCCTCTCCCCCTCCTCTCCCCCAAAGTGACCTAGGTGGGCGATGGCGGCGGCGCAGCCAAATGTCGTCGGCGACGAGCGATTGAGCCAAGGCGGCATCGGCCAGGAGGGCGTTGGACCCTCAGAGGTGGACAAATGGCTAGGCAGCTCCAGCTTCCCGGCGCAGCGGTCGTAGCAGCCATCACCGCCCGCGGCTCATGTGGATCCGGCGAGCTCAGATCCGGAAGTCCGCGCGGCCAGGGCAGTGGCGAAGCGCATCCACGCTGATCCAGCAGGCGGCCACCATTGGGCGTCGTCCTTTGGTGGAGTGAGGTAAGCACTGGTCAATGTTTCTGGGTCCTTTAGTTAAAATTTCTGGGTGCTTTAGTTCAAATTGGAACTAGGGTTAGTAATTGTTTGTTCTTGGCATGCTAATGTATTTTATTGGTTAAGTTAGTGTAGAAGAAAGTGCATTTGGTTAGTTCATTTGGTCAGTGCATTCACTGTAATTAGAAGAAAGTTCAGTAATGTTCAGTGACTTAAAAATAATTGTTTGTCAATTTAATCCTACAGCTTTGTAACGCCCCGAGACCGATGTGCCAGGTGTCTTTCAGTAATTTGCTGTTGTTGGCTTGTCATTGCTTGCGTGTCATGCATTCCATATCATGTCATCATGTGCATTTCATTTGCATACATGTTCGTCTCATGCATCCGAGCATTTTCTCCGTTGTCCGTTTTGCAATCCGGCGCTCCTATGTCACCCGGTGCCCCTTTCTACCTCTTTTCGTGTGCGGGTGTTAAACATTTTCGGATTGGACCGAGACTTGTCATGCGGCCTTGGTTTACTACCGGTAGACCGCCTGTCAAGTTTCGTGCCATTTGGACTTCGTTTGATACTCCAACGGTTAACCGAGGAACCGAAAAGGCCTCGTGTGTGTTGCAGCCCAACACCCTTCCATTTTGGCCCAAAACCCACCTAAACCACCTCCATCATCTCGGTCGTTCGATCACGATCGCGTGGCCGAAAATCGCACCTCATTTGGACTCTCCTAGCTCCCTCTACCTATATATATGTGGCTCTCCCCGATTTTTCGCACAGTCTAACCCTAACCTTCGTCATCCTTGCGCCACCGGACAAAAACCCCCGCGCCGGACAATGTCCAGCCGCCGCCGCCACCTCACTCCAGCCAACCGGCGGCCGCCACGTCACCACCGCACCACCCCGCAGCGAATCGGACGCCGCCACTTGTCCGCGCCCGCGCCCCACTTCGCCCCCGCGCCCGCCGGCCCGCGGAGCCCGTAGCGGGCCCACGCGGG
>NC_041386.1:517998239-518040048 GCF_002162155.2 Triticum dicoccoides
GGCCCACGCGGGCCCAGTTCCGCGCCGCCGCCTGGACTGTTCTCCGCCTCACGCCTGGTCCTTCCCGTCGCCCGACTGGCCGCCGCACTTCGCGCCCGACACCGGCGTGCAGCTCCGCCGCCGCCTGCACTGCCCGCCGCCCTGTCTTCCTCGCCGGCGTGCCACACCATCGTCGTCTCCTCCGCAGAGCGCCGCCCCGGCCCAAAGCTCGCTGCGCTCGGGCCCCTTCCTCGCCGGCCGCCCTCATCCGTCGCCACCTCCGGCCTCCCGCGCCGCCTCTCCATCGTCGCCGAAGCTCGTGGAGCTCGCCGGAGCAAGTTCGGTCGGATCCACCGCGGGGTAGACGAGATCCACCACACTGTCCATCCAAACGGCCTCCGTCCAGATCCGGATCCCTCCGTCCCGCACCGCTTCGTCCCGGTTTGACTTTTCCCGGAGAGGTCCAAATTTCTTCCAAGTCCCCAGATCTGCTATGTTTTTATGCAATCTTCATCACATCGTATTTCTACATCCGTAGCTCCGATTTGTGTGTATAGCATATTAAAATTTTCGTATCGATGAGTACATCATTTCATCTCATTGCATCATTTTCATTTGAGCTCATCTTGATGCCCGAAATGCTGTTGAAAGAGGGCTATACGGTGAATTTGTCAGATCTGTTTCAGCAAATGGCATTTTGTCATTTTTGCCATGATTAATGTGTGCATGCTATGATCCTGAGCTCTACATGTGCTTTGTTACATGTCATGCCATCTTTACTGGGGTGTATGCCATGTATATTTTTGATATTTGTGGTGACTAGCAGAAGCTTGCAAAGTAGCGTAATCGGTAGTGCTGATTTCAGGGACTTAGAATTTCACTAAGTCCTTGTCCTGATTTTGTCGTTATGCCATATGTTCATGTTGTTTCCTAGTGATCCGTGCCTCTTTTGAGGATGATCAGTAAGGATGATTTGTTAACATTGTGGTGCTCTATCCATCCATGTCTTTGTTTGCATTTATGGAGCACCCTAACTTGAGTCAATCGAGCTCTACTTTTGCTATTTCGTGATTCCTGACAGGTTGTTGACATGTTAGCGATTTTGCCGAGGATGTTGCTATTGTTCCGTGCATGCTATGTTGTTGTTCTTGCCATGTCTAGCTTCTATGATATGTATTCTTGATGGGTGTATCCTTAGTTTGTCATGCCATGCTCTATAGTGAGTGCATCGAGCTCATAAATATGCCTACTCGTTAACTGATTTGCATGATCCAGTTTTTCACTAAGTCTGAAATATGTTTACGTTTTTGCCATGTTCACATGCTTGCAATTATATTTTCTGATCCCTTTTGGCTCAAGGTCACTAAGGGACTTTTGTTAAGTGCTTTGAGTAGCTTCATGGCATGCCTTGCTTTGCCATGTTGAGTTCATGTAGCATGTAGTTTTCATGCTCTAAAGTGTGCTTCCTGATGTTAAATTCCAGACTTGTGTTAATTTCAGTAAGTCTGAAACCTGTTATCATTTGCACTTTTGCCATGCTTGTTTGAACCTGTTAATGGATGAATTAGCCATAGCTCAGTGTTCATCTTTTGTCAAGCATCATGCATGGATCCCTGCCATGTATTTTGTTACCATGTTTGAGTGTTGTAGCATATTTATCTTGATGCATCTAGTTGGTCCCTTGCTGTTTATCGCAGACCGGTGCCATATTTGTTTTGCTTGCCATTTCCAAACCGTGCATCCGATTCCGGTGATTTTTATATGATTTCAACCGAAATCACCTCATCTTTCTAGTGGCACTCTTGGATTTCCAAGTTGAGGCCAGGTCCAATCATTCCTTTGCAGATCATGCATATGCACCGCATACCGCATCTCGCATATCATACCATGTTCATGTGTTTGTTTGTTTACTATGTTGTGTGCTTCTTTCCAGTGTTGCTTCTTCGGGTTGGTACCGATTATGACGTGTTTGTGAGGATTCGTTTGACTACGTCCGTTTGTCTTCTTCATGGACTCGTTCTTCTTCCTTGCGGGTCTGCAGGCAAGATGACCATACCCTCGAAATCACTTCTATCTTTGCTTGCTAGTTGCTCGCTCTTTTGCTATGTCTATGCTGCGATACCTACCACTTGCTTGTCATGCCTCCCATATTGTTAAGCTAAGCCTCTAACCCACCTTGTCCTAGCAAACCGTTGTTTGGCTATGTTACCATTTTGCTCAGCCCCTCTTATAGCGTTGTTAGTTGCAGGTGAAGATTGGAGCTTGTTCCGGGTTGGAACATGGATATTTTGTTGGGATATCACAATATCTCTTATTTAATTAATGCATCTATATACTTGGTAAAGGGTGGAAGGCTCGGCCTTATGCCTGGTGTTTTGTTCCACTCTTGCTGCCCTAGTTTCCGTCATATCGGTGTTATGTTCCCGGATTTTGCGTTCCTTACGCGATTGGGTTATAATGGGAACCCCTTGACAGTTCGCCTTGAATAAAACTCTTCCAGCAAGGCCCAACCTTGGTTTTACCATTCGCCATTGAGCCTTTTTCCCTTGGGAGTCGCGCATCCCGAGGGTCATCATTATTTTACCCCCCCCCCCCCGGGCCAGTGCTCCTCTAAGTGTTGGTCCACTTTGTCAGCCGCCGGTGGCCACCAGGGGCAACTCTGGGCTGGCCTACCAGAAATTTGGACAATCCGGTGTGCCCCGAGAACGAGATATTTGCAGCTCCTATCAGGATTTGTCGGCACATTCGGGTGGCTTTGCTGGTCTTGTTTTACCATTGTTGAAATGTCTTGTAACCGGGATTCCGAGTCTGATCGGGTCTTCCCGCTAGAAGGAATATCCTTCGTTGACCGTGATAGCTTGTGATGGGCTAAGTTGGGACACCCCTGCAGGGATTTGTACTTTCGAAAGTCGTGCCCGCGGTTATGGGCAGATGGGAATTTGTTAACATCCGGTTGTAGAAAACCTGAAGTTGACCTTAATTAAAATACATCAACCGTGTGTGTAACCGTGATGGTCTCTTTCCGGCGGGGTCCGGGAAGTGAACACGGTGTTGGAGTTATGCTTGACGTAGGTTGTTCTAGGATCACTTCTTGATCATAGATTCTCGACCATGCTTTTGCCTTCTCTTCTCGCTCTCATTTGCGTTGTTAGCCACCAAATATGTTAGTCGCTTGCTGCAGCTCCATCTCATACCTTTACCTTACCCATAAGCTTAAATAGTCTTGATCGCGAGGGTGTGAGATTGCTGAGTCCCCGTGACTCACAGATACTTCCAAAACCAGTTTGTAGGTGTCGATGAAACCGTACAGGTGACGCAACCAAGCTCAAGGAGGAGCTCGATGAAGATCTTGTTCTTTATGTTGTTTCGTTCTAGTCGATCAGTAGTGGAGCCCAGTTGGGTTCGATCGGGGATCTGTGTAGCTTTTGGGGTAGTCTTCTTTTATTTTGGCTCCATAGTCGGGCCTTGATTGTATCTGGTTGATGTAATACTTTATTCATGTAATTGTGTGAAGTGGCGATTGTAAGCCAACTATCATCTCTTTCCCTTATGTATTACATGGGTTGTGTGAAGATTACCTCACTTGCGACATTGCTTTCAATGCGGTTATGCCTCTAAGTCGTGCTTCGACACGTGGGAGATATAGCCGCATCGAGGGCGTTACAAGCTTAGATGATGCGATTTGGGACTTGAGGCTACATTTTCAAGGAATAGATAATATGGAGAAAAAGTATTCAGTTTCCTCAGATATCAGTTATCTGACCATATTAGCATTGGTTGAGTTGGAGGGCTATGGAATGGATGCATTTCTGACTTATATAAAGGAAGAGGGAAAGGGGCTGGAGGGTGTGGAGGCCCTGGATAGTGAGGAGGCATTAGAGGAAATGCTTGACTTATTTGTTGATAATAAGGTACTGAACATCAGTGTCAGAAAAGCTACTGATCTAAGCCCAGCATATGAGGAACAGATTCCCATTGATCATGTAGGTGAACCTGTTGTTTACAGAGTTTCACAAGAAGGTGTTCTGTACCCTGCCTCTAATGCTAGTTTGCCAGCTTTAACCCCTGATGGGCCCTACATGAACACACAGCAAAGCAGCAATTTTAACAAGGGGAAAACAGTTGTGGAAGAAGAAGATGTAGAAGAAGAAGCAGATGAAGAAGAAGAAGATGTACCAGAGGAAGAAGATGAAGTTGAAGATGACAAATCATCTTCAGATTTTGAGTTCTTTAGGGGTGATTACAGAGGGGAGAAAATTTCTTACAAAGCTTGGTGTAGGGGTGAAGATGAGGCTAGCACTGATACTGCAGAGCACTTTTGTGCAGCTAACTCAGAACCTTCTGAGTTTTGGGAGGAAGAACCAGTTGTTTCTGAAGATGAACAAGTAGAGGATCTTGCTGCTGTAACTACAAAAGCAGCCAAAAAGCTTAAGCCAGTTAGAAAACCTGGCCCAACTAGCAAGTCTCACAGTGAGCCTGAGCACATCAAGTTTGAAGATTATGTCCCTAAAGCTGATGAGTACTGTTTTCCAGGTGATTTTGGCATAAGTGATGAAGATGATGCACCAAGGCTGCCATCTAGAAGGAAGAGTAGGAAGAAGCCGAAGAAGGAGAGGAGATGGTATGATCCATCAAGGCCTGATGCACATGAGCAGTTTGCAATGCATTTGTGCTTTGAAAATGTAGTTCAGTTCAGAGAAGCCCTTAGAAATTTTCATGTGAGGACTCTTAGGAATTTTGAGTATCACAGAAATGAACCAACTAGGGTTATTGCTTGGTGCTCTGAGAGAAAACATGGTTGTGAGTTTTACATAGTTGCCTCCAAGATAGCTCATGAGGCAACTTTCAATATCAAGAAGATGAACCTGGATCACACTTGTGGAGCAAGTGGAGACAACACAAAGGTGACAGTCAATTGAGTTGCTAAGGTTTGTGAGGATACAGTCAGATCCAACCCTGGAGCTAGTGTTGACACAATTATGTCATACACAAAGAAGAAGTTTGGTGTGCATGTGCCTAAAAGCTTGGCATATAGGGCAAGGAAGCAAGCAGTTGAGGTTGTGCAAGGAGATCACAAACTCCAGTATCACAGAATAAGGGACTACCTGCAGTGTGTGCTAGATACTAACCCTGGCAGTAGGTGCATAGTAACAACACATGAGGACCCACTTAACCCAGCTCCTACCCCAAGGTTTCACTATATGTTTTAGTGCTTGTTTGCATGCAAGGAGGGTTTTCTGAATGGATGCAGGCCATTTATAGGTAAGTATTCAGAAATTTATATGATTTTTAAACATTGATGTACTTAGGCACTCATGTTATCATGTTAGCAGGTCTGGATGGTTGCTTCATCAAGCTAAGCACTGGTCAGCAGATATTGGCAGCTACAGGGAGGGATGGCAACAATAACATCTTCCCAATAGCTTTTGGTGTTGTTGATAAGGAAGAGACAGATAGTTGGACATGGTTTCTCACACAGTTGAGAACAGTCATTGGAACTGGCAATAAGTTTGGCAAATACACAATTATGTCTGACAGGCAAAGGTATTGTTCTGAACCTAGTCTTTACATTTGCCTTTACATTTGCCATGAGTAAAATGTTATTCAGTAGATGAGTAACACTTAAGATTACCTTATATTGAACAGGGATTGTTGAATGCAATAGATGATGTATTCCCTGACTCTCCACAAAGGTTTTGTCTTAGACATATTTATGCCAATCTCCAATCTGCTGGTTTCAGAGAAGAGGAACTTAAGAAACATTTAGATTAGGCTGCCTATTCCTTTACCTAACATGGACGTGATTTAGGCATGGAGAATTTGAAAAAAGAAAGTTTAGAAGCTTGGCAGTGGTTGTCACAGATACCAAAGCATACCTGGGCTAGGTATAAAATGGACACTATGTGCAAAACAGACCTGGTAGTAAACAACCTTAGTGAGGTTTTCAATAGAATGATATTGGATGTTAGGAACAAGCCAATCAGGACTATGTTAGAGGGCATAAGAACAAAGCTGATGATTAAGTTTCAGAAGATCAGAGAGAAGACAGAGACATGCAGATGGGAAATCACACCTACTTATTCAGAGATTTTAGAAGAGGGGAAGAAGTGGGCTAAATATTGTGAAGCATATATGGCAGGGCCAGGGATATGGCAGGTCACAAGTAGCTCTGAAAACACATATTGTGTTAATTTGAACAATGAGACCTGTGACTGTAGGAGGTGGGACATGACAGCTATCCCCTGCAGTCATGCCATTGCTGCAATGCAGAAAGTGAAGATACACCCTGAAGACTATGTTTCTTCTTTCTTTAAGAAACCCATGTATTGTGAAACATATAAGCACATAATATTCCCTGTGCCAGGTCCTGACCATTGGCCTCATACACCTGGTGATGATATTTCTCCCCCTGTTTTTAGAGAAAAGAAAGGTAAAAAAACAAACTGCAAGGAGGAAAGGCCTGTTTGAGGTGCCAGCTAAAAAGGATACTTCTAGAATTGGTAAGTGACATGCAGCAACTGCAAGAAGCAAGGACACGGGATCAACAATTGTGGTGTCCCTTTGAAACCTAAGTTCCAGATGAGGCTGAACAAGCACCAGGTATGTCCATTGATTCCATTGTTACATTCATTGCATTGCATTGTTACATTCATTTCACTTGTAGGAAAATAGTTCTAACTAATATTGTTGTGTAGGAAAATAGAGCAAACTACTCTGAGGCTGGTTCTTCAATGGCTGCAACTGAACAAAGGCCACCAAGGGTACCTGCTGCCTCTGCACCTGCACCAACTCCTCCTCCAAGAACAAATGAGTCAACACAGACAGCTTCTAGGTCAAGGAAGAGGGCAGCACCAGCTACAACAACAGCACCACCACCTCTCAAGAAGAGCAGGACCAACACCTCTTCTGCAACAGTAGTACCACCTCCCAAGAAGAAGAACACAACTATTTCTGGCAATGGATCAAGGTCTTCTCCAGCAAAGAACACCAGGTCATCAAGGTCTTCTCCAGCAAAGAACACCAGGTCAGCTGCTGCCAATAGAGCTGGCACTGGATCTTTCATTGCTCCTAGACAATCTGGTACAAGTGCTGTGCAGGATGGGTCAAAGAGGGTCAGGAAGCCATCTAATAGGCTGAAAGATTACTTTTATGCAAGTGGTAACTAGCTGAAGTGGTTGAACTCCAAGTGCTTGATACTGTTTGATTTGGTTTGTAATAACATTGCCTCACTAAGTACTTGATACTGCACTGTTTGATTTGGTTTGTAATATGGTACTGTATGTGGATTCTGCATTTGTTTGTAATATGGTACTGTATGTGGATTCTGCACTTGTTTGCAACTTCAATTCATCTACAACTTTTATCTACATGTGGATTCAACACTTGATGTACACCTTACAGATAGAAACATCCAAATGTTACATAGATAGAAAGATAGTCTCGTAGATAGAAAGATATCTATCTGACCAAGTGCATTATATGGTACTGAGATATACATCACTGACCAAATGCATACATTTATTCAAAAACATCCAAATGTTACATAGATAGAAAGATAGTCTCATAGATTACATCCAAATCTCATAAAAACTACCAAAACTCTCTCTCAAATTGACTTACAGATAGAAAGATAGATAGCAAGATAGATAGATAGATTGACATATCAGTCATAGCGCTCAAAAAAACGGACCCACTTGGCCCTAGTTGCTGGATGAGGAGCCATGACTGCCCTAATCCTTGCCCACCTAATGATCTCCATGAATGACCTTCCCCTGCCGCCAGTGAAAACCATCTCTAATTCTTCATCATTGCACTTCTCCAGTACCTTGTTGGAGAGTCGACGGTTGAACTCCTCTTGTTGCTCATCTTGGGCCGCCTCTAGTGCCCTCTGCCTGCGCCTCCTCCTCCTCCTCCTCCTCTGTGCTGCTGCTGCTGTCCTAACCTCCACAGCCTCCCCCTCTTCCTCTGTGACATCTCCCATGTCAGGATCCATCTGTAGGGTTTCTTTTGGGTGGCGGCTGGTGGAGTCACTGGGAAAGGGTGGGGTGGGGAGGGGTTTATATTGAGAGATGGATGGGGGTTGGGTTTAGTAGGGCTAGGGTCGCATTTGGTCAGAGTGTAGTGGGCCACTAAGCCCAATTACCCACAGAAATAATATATGAAGGCTAACAAATAACATATAAAAGATATGAGATCAAGTTGAACACTTAATAGCATACAAGATCCATTTCCACAACTTAGTAGCATAAGAGATCCATTTTCACTACTTAATAGCATAGGAGATCCATTACAACACTTAACACCATAGGTGATCCATTACAACTTAACAACATAGGAAATAAGGTTCTTACACTAGGTTAAACTTCACATTCCACCAAAATGTACACCCATAATCACTTGAAGTCATGTCAGGCCACATCCTTATATAAAGGCCTTTGGATGTACTTACTTCACCAACATATCACAGCAAGTTCAAGACTCAAGGATGGCCTTGATTTGCTCTAACTTCTCCTTGTTGCCATACCCTTCTTTCAGCAGCTCAGCAACAACAAGCTCAAGCTTTTCCTTCTCCTTCTTAAGAACATCTCTATCAACTTCAACATCCTTCATAGCCTTCCTGGTGTTCTTGATGATATCAGCTTGGCTCTGCAAAATGCACCTCTGCTCTTTTGCAAGTTTAAGCTTTTCCATCTGCACCTCCAACATGGCTTTCTCCTCTAGCTCCTTCTTCTTCTTCTCAAGTTCTCCCTCATCCACTTGTTTCTGGTACACCTGCTTGTCCACCCTACCATCCTGCCAATCAAACATCTTGGATACATCATCAACAAGCTTGGTGTACTCAATGCAAAGCTTGTCATTTTCAGTCCAAGCTTGGCCAACTCCCTTTCATGTTCACTCTTAAGCCTGGCCAACTCCTTCTCAAACTTCTCCTTGTCATGTATCCTTCCAAGGTTCTGCTCATGGAACATCTCCCATAGCTTGCACAAACATCTCTGAAGAACAGTTGGCCAAGGCCCATCAACCCACTCTACAACACCACAATTCACACCATTTTCCTGCATTTATAAAGGTGATAAGTTATTACAAATGGACTAGGAGCTTATTTCAGTTCCATGGTTAACTTGTATAGACTTGATAATTTCTAACAATGAATAACACAAATGAGATATGATATGTTATTACAATGCCATGATTAAGTTTCCAAAGTAACAAAAATACATAGCAGAAAAGTTTATTGGCATCATATCAAACAAAGTGTTGCATCATATCAAACGTCAGTGAACATACATAGCAGAAAAGTTTATTGGCATCTAACCTGGACTGGGCAGCCATAGAAACGCTTTCCTGTTAAATGCCCTTCAAAAGCAACACGCTTAATAGGCCTCATTTGATGCAGAATGCACTTGGGATGAGCAAGCTCAAGTTGGCCACAGAAAAGGGGCTCCACAGTGGTGTCTGGTTCCTCCTGCAACCAAAATAACCAGCAAACACTAGTTTCAATCTGCACTCAACACCAGAATCAACTTGCACGGTTCATTAAACATGAACACTAAAAAAATCCCCAACTCAGCATGAACCCTAACACTGTACAGAGATGAACCCTAGCTTACATCAATCCTATAATCAAACCCCAGCCTCACTATTGAACAAGAATCCTACAACAGCAACACTACACTTAGCAAGATCCATGGCGGTAGCCTAGGCCTACTAGCACCTAACCCTAACCCTAGGTGGCAAAGAACTTACCATAAGTCCCATGTCCATGCTGACGACCTGGCAGTCCTCCTCCGAGCTCGTTTCCTCGTCGTTCCAGGAAGGCATGGTGGCAAGGAGGTCGACGGCGACCGACCTCAAAGACGGCGAGCGGCGGCGAGCTCGTACTGGAGCAGGGAAGTGAGAGCAGGGGAGTGAGCGAGCAGGGAGAGAGTGAGCGAGCAGGTGCACCCGACCGACCGAGGGGGTTTATTTACCCCAATTTCGACCGGGCCGGTCTGCTAACGGCTGTCAACGGTCGCGCCGTGAGCGCGCGTGGCCACGTGGGCTGGCAGATGGGCCCAGGCGGTCAGAAAAACGGTTCAATCGTTAGTCACCGGCATTTTGGGTTTTTTGAAACAGCGAACCGCGCGACTGGTAGGTTTCTGAGAAAATTTAAAAAGTGGTAGTTTTTTGGAACCCTAGCCTATAAACTAGTAGTTTTATGCTATTTACTCGCATTTTATAGACCTATTCTACGTACGTTTTGTTGCAGTCCCTACCGGCTGATGATAACCATGAAGTCCTCGTGCGGAACAATCACTACCGCCGGCAAAACTAGCGGATAGAGTGTTGTTGTCGTCGTTTTCATACTGGAGCCGACCTAACCTTGCTGATGATAACCATGAAGTCCTCATGCACGCGCCCCTAAGGACCAGCAGTCTGGAGCCGTAGTCGTCATCCTCGAACCCTTGAATCGATATGAAACACCTGACACCAAATCTCGCCATCACGCACGCATGACGAGAATCCCTAACCTCGTCACCCCAAGGAGATGACAAGAATCTATGTTGCAGCTCTGTTGATTCTGTCTTAATGGACGAACTCAGGGAGAATCGAAGCTTGGAAGACCAAATCAAAGATGGTGCGCCGTCACCTGTCGAAGCGTCACCCCGTGAGGACTAAAAACATCTAACCTAAACTACTAGTCCAAGCCGAGGCACAGGGATTCCCCTCCCCGCCACCAGTTGCCGGAGCGGCAAGCAGAGGGGAGGATAATCCACTGGCTGGCCGATGGAGCTTGGATGGAAGGAGAACTTTTTCCTAGCCGCCTTAACATGAGGGGGAGGAAAAGTCATGTATTCTCCCAACATTATGGTTTATATTTCAACATTTTCCAGTCCGACTGGCTCTGAGAGCCTATGGATGGACTGGTAGTAGGATGGCCTTTTTTCGGTTAAAAGCACATTTCTATTCACGTGGGTCTAGGCGGGCAACCTGAAACCCTAGTGAAAGTGCATTTAGTCCCTTGCGTTGTTTTGGTGTGATGATAATGAGGTTTCTCGTCGTGTGGCGAGATTTGGTGTTAAGTTTTCAGATGAATTCAATGGTTTAACAGCAATAACTGCAGCTCTAGGGCGCTGATTTTTAGAGGCACGTGCACGAAGACTTCACGACTGTCATCAGCATGGTAAGGCCGACTCCGATAGGTGAGCGGCGCGTCAACGGCTCGTTCTGGCGACAGTAGTGGTCGTTCAGTGGTCTTGCAATCTCAATGAATTTTTATTATGTTTGAGGTGCTTTGTACTTCCGATAAACTTTGATAATGGATCTGAATCATTTTCACACAAAAAACGCACTATCTATTTTTATCAATTTAATCAACGCAGAAACTCCGTGTCTATCTCGAGGTGTCATCCAAAACAACCACAAGGCGGTCCTATACCGATTTGACAAGTGGTGAGAAACCAGAAGCCTTCAATCGCCACGTCTCTTGGCAGCCTCGCAGGAACTAGGAATCTGTTGTCGATTGCCAAGAGCCAGATACACTGCACATGCATGGTTAAAGTTAAAGAACGCCGCAAAGGTCCATCTCGCCCGACAGGGTGCGCATACAAAATTCAGATCGACGTGGACGTGAAACTACGAAGGCAGCATGGCGGCTCATGCCCGCCGCGTAAAACCAACAGCCAGGTCCCTTTGTTTTCCGTCTCACCTGAAGCAATGACACCTTATCGAGGAGCGTGCCGTTTATGCCAGGTAGGCCCGAATAACCCTGGGCCCCATACACATGTTTCAGTCAAAGGGGCAACCGTGGCGAGGCCTGTGTCGATCAGATCACGGACGTTGGGGTTAGCGGATCGCCGCGTATGATTTGCGTTGCAGTAATAATTTACTCATGTAAAGCGAACGGCGTCACACAAAGTTTCAAAAAAAAGTGATATGCGATGGCCCGCTTAAACAAGTAGGTTAGAATCTTGGTAGCTCAGATTGTTGGAATCTTTGCGGTATAAATCATTTCACAAGGTTCAAGTCTTAAATAGATTTAACACTGATGTTCGTATTTTTGGATATCTGAGCTTTTTCGACGATGTTAGTTTACTTTGCTGGAAGGAGGTGTTCTCCCCAGAAGACACAAGTTCGTTTCATCGACTACAAGTCGTCTATTTTTATTACTTCGTTAACCTCAAGCCATGAACATAAGTATTTAGAGAAAAATCTAGCGCTCCTATTGCGAGGACGGATACGGAATACCACGGTAAAAGACTCCCGTGTCACCCCTGCTCGGGCGGCACCGGAGGCCCCATGATCCACAACTAGCGCCAGTCCCATGGCCGATCCCATGGCCACTGCCGCCGCCGGCGGTGGTGGCGGCGCTCGTCACGCCGAAGGCGGAGGGCGGAGGAGGCACGCAGCGACGACGCATTGGGCGGAGATGCACAGTGGCGGACGCGTGCGGATGGAGGATGTGGAGAAGAAACGTTGTGGTGGCGGCGATGGGGGTGGATGGATCGAGCGAGGCTAGTCCTTGGCGGCGCCATCCGAGGCGTTGCTGCCACGGTGGGCGGCGGCGGTAGCAGGGCCGCCCTAGGTATGATCTGGACCAGTGGGTTGCGGCTGACGCAGTGAGTTTCAGCCAAATTGGCTGTTGTCCAAGGGATGCGACGGCGTAGTCTTTTTGGGACTGTTCTCCGCCGGATCCGGCGTCGTCGTCGTTGGTGATCTGGTTCGTCTTCTCCTCTGCTACCGGCTGGTGGTGTGGGGGCTACTGGCTTGGCTTGAATAAAGGTGGATGACCATGCTGTTCTTCGAGTTTCAAATCGTTGACCTGCTTCATGTCGACCTCCTCGATCTGGACGCCTACGAGTTCCGGTCTTCCTCTCAGAGATCTCAGCTATTGGCGCATGGCGTCACTGGATATCTAGATCAGAATTGATCCGGTCAGGCGCGCCCTTATCTTCGGCCAGAGAGGCTTCATGTGGGCGTGGCGCGAAACTTTGCTATCTTGTGAGTGCACTGGGACATGTCTAAATATAGATTTCCATGCATGGACAGTGGTGAAGAAAGTCATGGTGGCTGTGATCTGAGGCTTGTAATGGCGGGGAGGAATTTTGATTACGATGTAGACTTGCGGCACACGTTTTCTCTGTGTGTCGGGTGTCGACTACTTGCAGCAGCGGCCTTGGCAGGAGGGAGCGGCAACACTGGTGGAAAGCAATTCTGGTGATGCTTCTCGAGTACCAAGCCGCGATTTTCAGGGTGAAAACTCAAGGTCTGGCCTTTATTGGTTGTACCTGGCAATGGCCTTGCTGAAGGCATTGTTTTCGGACTAGGGTGAAAACTCAAGATCTTTGATTGAGCGATGACAACGCTTGTGCCTTTCTTTCCTTCTTGAAGGCATTGCTTATGGAGAACCTCTTTTGTGGTCCGAGTGTTGTTTTTGGTGGTGTTTAGAGTGTTGTTGTTGCGAGTGTGTCATCACTGCAACGAGGTCTTTTTTACTTTTTTTGCATTCTGGATGTTTTTTGACATCCTGTTGGTGTAGAGGCTGGACGTAATTGGTATCTTCGTGATATTAATATATTCTCCTTTAAAAAATAGTATTTAGAGAAGAGTTTATCTGATCTGCGTGTTAGACTGTATATATACGTAGTTGAAAGTGCGTTATATCGACTAGAGGGGGGTGAATAGGCGATTTTTATGAAAGTCTTCAAAACGTGGAAGTTATGAAGACAAACGATAGAAATAAACCTATTACCATGCAGCGGAAGGTAGACTACACTAGACAAGCCATAGTCAAGTATTCAATGAAGTGAAAGCACAATGACTTAATAGCAGCAATGTAGTAAGGATCAGGTAGGAAGATATTATGAAGCCATACATAACATGCAGTCACTCAGTAAAGACAAAAGATAGTGCAAACATACAATGACTTCACAAGGAGCAACAGTAAGTAAAGGGAAGGGAAGATGAAACCAGTGACTCGTTGAAGACAATGATTTGTTGGACCAGTTCCAGTTGCTGTGACAACTGTACGTCTGGTTGGGGCGGCTAGGTATTCGAACCTTAGGACACACAGTCTCGGACACCCAGTCCTGAACACGCAGCTCAGGACACCCAGTCCTCACCGTATTCCCCTTGAGCTAAGGTCACACAGACCTCGCCCAATCACTCTGGTAAGTCTTCAAGGTAGACTCCCAAACCTTCACAGACTTCGTTCACCGGCAATCCACAATGTCTCTTGCATGCTCAGAACGCGACGCCTAACCGGCTGGAGGATGCACAGTCCTCAAGTGTAATAAGTCTTCAGATCACACAGACAAGAAGACTTAAGTGATGCCCAATTCTTTCTGGCTCTGAGTGGTTAGGGCTTTATCCTCGCAAGGAATTCTCTCTCAAAGGCTTCGAGGTGGGTTGCTCTCAAACAACAAAAGCCGTACTCTCAATCTGAGCAACCAACCGTTTATGGTTGTGGGGGGTGGGCTATTTATAGCCACTTGGCAACCCGACCTGATTTGTCCAAAATGACCCTGGGTCACTAAGGAACTGACACGTGTTCCAACGGTCAGATTTCAAACTCACACGACAACTTTACTTGGGCTACAAGCAAAGCTGACTTGTCCGACTCTGGACAAGATTCGCTCTCATAGTCTTCACTCGAAGACATAGATGTTTTTGGTTAGGCATCACTTCAGTCATTCTGACTGGTTCTCTTGGACCCCACTTAAAAGTACGGTGGTTCCTATGACTCAACACAAAATAAAAAGAACTACGAAAGATCTAAGTCTTCGAGCCCCATAGGCTTCATGTGGTGTCTTCTCTTGTCATAATCTTTAATGTGAATATCTTCATATACCACCTTTCACTTCAATGTATTCATACATTTTTAGGGGCCATCTCTGGTAGGAAAACCGAATCAATGAGGGACTTCTACCTATGTTATCCTGTAATTCTCACAAACACATTAGTCCCTCAACTAGGTTTGTCGTCAATACTCCAAAACCAACTAGGGGTGGCACTAGATGCACTTACAATCTCCCCCTTTTTGGTGATTGATGACAAATTAGTTGAAGTTTTCAACGGGGAATATAATCTGTGAAATTGTAAAGGATAAGGAATTGTCTTCATAAGTTGCAAGGGCTCTCCCTGAAGATATGCATATAGGTAATTTGCTTTTGGAATGCAAATGCACATGGCAGGTTGTACTTGTGGAGATCCACTTCAACTATGATGACAATCCACTATGCATGTGAAAGTATATGAAGATAATGACATGCATAATGGAAAATGGACGTCTGCAGAATGATCTAAGTGCGGAATTTACCGTCGCACATGCGGAATTTATCATCGGAAAACAAAGTGGCAGATAAGTAGCAGACGGCCATCGAGTTTAAGTGTTACAACTCAAAGAACCAAATGTAGCAAAACGAGAGTTGTAAGCACGAAGCAAAATATAAAGCACCCGCCCATATGGACCCGCTTGAAGACTATCAACCTCATATGCTTCTCCCCCTTTTGTCAGTAAGGATCAAAAAGATTTGAAGACATAGAGCATCTACTCGTTCCCAGGCGGAGTAGGTGAAGTAGCAGGGTCGTTGGTGGTGTTTGGCGGTACTGAAGAGTTTGGAGCAGAGTTGACGCGTGCTGAAGGAGGTGGTGGTGAAGTAGCATCATCTTCATCCTCGATAACTCTGGCAGTCACTGTTGCAGCAGATGAAGAGAACTCAGAGTCTTCAAGGGATGGAGTTCCTAGCAGCACAGCTCTTCGAGGAGGTGTGGAGTCAAACTTGAATCGCTCAGTGAAGCCATCCTCTTGGAGATCATCTTCAGAACACATCATCGTTAGCCCTTTCCATGTACGGCGACAGGTTTCATGGGCAACAAAAGCATTCTTGGTGGCAAGATTGCGAATGCGATTAACTTCCACCAAGAGGCTTTTCATCTGACGCTTCAGCCAGTCATGATGCCTATCCTATTTCTGATGAAGAGCCACAAGAAGCTCTCGGTCGTTGAGAACATGAGTGCGCTTCTTGGGTCTTGGAGCGGTTGTACTATCAGTGGCTTTAGTAGACGCAGGGTGTGGTGCACGTGTAGTGCCAGCCAAAGGATACACCCGAGTGACTGCTTCAACTCCTTCAATGTTCTATGAGAAACTCTGATGCTCTGCATTCTGAAGACTTAGAGGTCCTTTGCAGGCTCAGGATAGATGGCTTCAGTAGAGATATCCACATCAGGCAGAAAAATCCTATGATTGCAAGCAGATTGCTGATATGAGATATCGGAGTGAAGTTTAATTAGCCGCATTACCCATGGGGCATAGAATTTCAAGCCAAATAGATCAGAACCCGAGGCAGCAAGTTGGCGGATGAATAAGTCTTGTGCATTGAAGCATTTTCCATGAATAATATAGAAGACCAAAGTCTTCATTGCACCCTCAAGCTTGGCATTTGGAGAGTGCCCTTTGCTGGGCCAGAGAGTTCGCCTGATGATGTGATAGATGCTTCGTGGCAGATACTCAAGGTCTTCAACAAAGAACTCTGTTGGATAAGCAGCATCTTGGGGCAATGACTTCATCATGCTGAGCATCTGACTCATATCAGGTTCCGGCCTCTTAAAGATGCTCTCAATAGCTTCATTATGCAGCTGACAGCCATGCTCATAGAGATCGCCAGGAGTGGGCAAACCAGTGAGCTCAATGATGTCAAATGCATTGGCTTCGTGATGAACATTTCCGGTCATCCACTCCAGGACCCAAGTCTTCGGATCTCTGTTGTACCCGCGGATGTGAAGTGTGGCATAGAATTGGAGCAGCAGCTCTTCATTCCAATGCTCTTGGTCTGTAACGAACGGCAGCAGTCCAACTTCCTTGAAGCAATCCAAAGCTTCTTCCAGACAAGGCAGACCAGCTATGGCTTTAATGTCAAGGCGCTTGTGTGGGAAGATGCGACCTTAGTTGTAAAGAATGCATGAGTAATAGCTTCGCTGAGGATAGCTCCAGAACCGATCAGATGATATCCTTTCCCTTGAGTAGGGGTTCCTGGAGCTATCGAAGAATGTGTTGTCTGCCCTGAAGCCATTGATATTGAAGGAGTCAGGTGCTGATGCAGGACCTGGGAACCTTGGCAATCTTGTGATTTGCTTCTGTACCTGAGGCCTGTGCTCAACATGATAGTCGAACTGTGGACCGGGAGCAGACTCGGGAACAGAAGTGACGGGATTAGTGGCTTCGTTGTCTTCTTTTTCCGTTGGGGAGGGCTCCACATTAGCTTCATTGGTGGTTGTGGCAGCCGCAAGATTTTCAAGCACGTTCTCCTTGAGAACTGTTTCTTGGTGGGACAGTGGAGTGGCAACTTGTGGGACTTCATCTTCCGCGGCCGATGCAGCCGGATTGTCTTCAGCAGAGACTTGAGGCCTTGGACCTTTGCGAAGTCTGCGCAACGCGGGCGACGCCTGTGGAGTTGGAGTGGGTTGGGCCTCATAGTCTTCTTCCTCTTGTGGGCAATCTGCCCATGAAGCATCCTGTGCAACTGGCGTCAGTGGACGACCAATGCTGATGAGTTCGTTGTTCTGAGGAAGGACTGCACCATCTTCTACATTGTCATGTTGACCAATGTCTTCAGCAACGATGGGATCAGCTGCTGGAAAGTCTTCAGCTTCATGAGCCTCTGTGGAAGCAGGCTCATGGATAGTCAGTTGGCGTTCATGGCGTTCAGCTTCAGGATAGACCATAGAAATAGGTTCAACTATCAAGGGCTCTGTGGGAGCTGTCCGATCTTTCTTGGTCTTCCTCTTCTTCTTGGAGGGGGCAGTTGGAGAGGCTTCAGAATGTTTCCTCTTTCTGGCTCTGAAGCTGTTGACCGGCTTTTTGGCTTCGAGCCAGTCATTTTAGTTGTGAAGACAATAGGAACTGCTTCCTGCCTTGGTGCGTCAGGTTCAGCCGTAGCAGGCTTCTTTTTCTTCTTTGCGGCCATCCTGGGGTCGATGCCAGGACGCCCAAGGGCCTTGCGCTTCTCAGCCTCATTGTAGGCTTGCACACATCTGTCAGCCAGAGTCTTCATGCGCTCACGCGAACCCTGAGCTTCTGCACGTTTCTTTACAAAGGCTTCCTTGAGCTCGTGCATCATACTCTTGAAGTTCTTCACTTCCTGCACGCTGAGCTTGGCCATATGCTTCTTGAACTGAGCCTTTTCATAGTCAATCTTTTACTTCAGTTTAACAATGCGCTGGGCAATAGCGAGTTCTGAAGCAATGGCGCCTTGGAAGGCGACACTGAGGCCAATTGGTAGCTGCAGATCTTCAAAGCTGATGTTTGGCGTGTCAAACCACTCGTCAATGAAGTTGTGGATGATGGTCACATCAAAGAGAGGCAGATCATTGAAGGCTTCTGCTTTTTCTTTGCTCTTGATGAGTTGCTCAAGAGCGTCATCTGCTAGATCTTCATCACTTGACAGATCAATGTCGTCATTGCGCAGAATGGCAGCAGCAGTTAGCTTTTGTCTGGTGTGAGGCAGAGGCATCTTGACTTTCTGGGGCTTGGAGACGCGAGATAAGTCTTCGGACTGCACACTGTCTTCAGGAGGTGCGGTTGCCAGTGGCTTCGCCCTTGAGATTTTTGGTGAGGGGGCGGGCTTTGAAGCTTTAGGCTTCTTCATCTTCTTTGTCTTCGGCGCTGCAGGAGCTTCTTCTGATTCAGCGTCAGCTGCAGGCTCATTCACTACAGTCCCTTGAACTAAGATGCGGGTGATGAGGCCTTCAAGGTTGGAGAAAGGACTGATGACATTGGGTTCTGCATCTCGTGTGCCATCTGCCCTTGGTGCTGAGGGACCAGGGTTGAAGTCTAACCCCAAAGTCTTCTAGTTCTGCTTCGCTGAGTTCTGGGCAAACTAGAAGTTGCGCTTGAACAGATTGTCATCACGACACCATAGTAGTGACGATGTGTGTGCATCAGCTGGCTGTGGCCCACGGACCATGCAGGGATAGAAGCCTTGAGCAATGGCTTCATCTCTGGACCTGGGTAGAAGATTCTTGTATTGGATGTCTCCCCACGGTCTCTTGATGGCATTTTTCTCAGCATATTCTTGGGTTACAAATCGGTATTTGAACCATTGTTCTGCCCAATATCTTCGAATCCATTGGATTCGGGTCTTGCACTGATTGTAATCCTCTTCAGGATCTGTCTTGTACAGTTCTGAGAGTTCATCTGGCAGATCTCTGGATGTTTCTCCACGACGCTTTCTGCCACCCTTCCTTGCTGCTTTCTTTGAAGCCATAAATTTTAACTTGAAAGGCTTCAACACGTTCAAAGGCTTCAAAGGTTTTCGCTTGCTGGATCAACAGGAACTGGCTTCGGAAGAATTAATGTGATGTTGTAAGAATTCTGCAAATGAATGCAGACTATGAGAACCAAAGGATTCTCCCACGGACATGTACCTGTGACAGCATTAAGGTGCGAGGGAAGAGGAAGAGGTCATATGCATTCTCAGAAGATTTTGAAGATAAATCAGTTTAGAAGACATTGACCTCATTTTGCGAAGACATTCACTCATAGATAAGGAGTTGGTTCTAGATTTGTACGAATCCACAGATCAGTACAAGTGAGGAATCTAACTACTTTGTGAAGCATAAGTGAATATACTAGGCATGTTATGAGATGCAGTATGAGAGAGATCTAACTTGTGTGAATAGAAACTGTTTGTGGTAGAAAGTGACAAATCCATAGGATCAGCGGTGCTGTAAAAAGGAAGTTTTATTTACCACACTAAGAACTGCTAGACGAAGTGGAAGATGAGGCCGAGCAGTTCGATCTTCCGTGCCCTAACTTGGCGATGGAGGACACCTACGGCGACGGCGGAGAGGATGATGTCCGCAGTCGGCGTGAAGACGGCGTCGGAGAGGTTGCGGTAGCGAAGCGCTTCGTCGCCGGCGTCGTTGAGGGCTAGCGGTGGCGCTAGGGTTCGTGCGAGAGTGGAAGAAGAGATAATGACCGTTGTGAAGTGTGTATTTATAGGTACATGGGCGGCACTGCGCTACTACACAGGTGCCCCTGGCGATTCGCATCTGAGGAACACGTGGCCATTATGCGGAATTTTGGGGTTTGTTCCACGTCCCACGCACACCTTGATTGTCGGGTGGTCGTTCCTACTTCATGTGGAGGAATGAGCATTGAAAACGGACTTAATGGTTGTCTCTGTATCTTCTGCTGACAAGGACGCAGAGAAGACATTGGACAATTTCAATAGAATGCATATGATTTGGAGAGATAGAATTTGAGATAGAAAGCATAGAGAGGTTAGGGTCCGATCACATTCACTTAGTTCAAAAGATTCAACAATGAAGACATAGCTATAAGTGAATGCTGTAGAGGACAGAACACTAATATATATATATATATATATATATATATATATATATATATATATATATATAATCAACATAGTGAAGATAATCATGAAGATATGTTGAGATCGAAGCCAAACCAAATGTGAAGACATTGCAAGGTAACGCCATGAGTGAAACACTTCAAAATAGAACATTTGGTGGTGGCGTTACCCACCGTATAGGAAGTATTAGACCCAGACACGGCGCACAATTATCGTGGCGCTCCGAAGTCAAATTCCACATTAATGTATTCACACTTAGAATATATGTCTTCATTGATTGAAGATATACTTTACTTCGTGTGTTGCACATCTAAGTCATCAATATGCATAAGGGTTAGGATGTGTGCTTGATCACAGGACATTTGAGGATTCCAGGATATTTAGCTCACACCATAACTTGCAAAATATCTTCTCATCCAAGGGCTTGGTGAAGATATCTGTCAGTTGCTCTTCAGTGTTGAAGTGTATGATATCAATATCTTCCTTCACAACATGGTCTCTGAGAAAGTGATGACGAATTTCAATGTGCTTTGTCTTCGAGTGCTGAACTAGGTTGTTGGCGATCTTGATGGCGCTTTCGTTGTCGCAGTAAAGTGGCACTTGCTTCAGATGAATGCCATAGTCCTTGAGTGTTTGCTTCATCCACAGAAGCTGAGCGCAGCAAGATCCAGCAGCAATGTATTCAGATTCAGCAGTGGAGAAAGATACACAGTTCTGCTTCTTTGAAGACCAACATACAAGTGATTGTCCCAGAAAGTGACATGTGCCTGATGTAGACTTTCGATCAACTTTGTCACCAGCATAATCAGCATCCGAGAATCCAACCAGATCAAACTCTGAGCCCTTTGGATACCATAATCCTAGAGTTGGGGTGTGAGCCAAATATCAAAGAATTCGCTTCACAGCTAAGTGATGCGACTCCTTTGGTGCCGCTTGAAATCGAGCACACATGCAAACACTAAGCATAATATCTTGCCTAGATGCACATAGATAAAGTAAAGAACCAATCATGGAGCGGTATACCTTTTGATCGAACTCTTTACCATTGTCGTCGGGACCCAGATGATGTTTGGCTGGCATTGGTGTTGTGAAGCCTTTGCAGTCTTGCATACCGAACTTCTTCAGGCAATCTTTGAGATATTTCTCTTGAGATATGAAGATGCCGTTGCGTTGTTGTCGTATTTGAAGACCGAGGAAGAACTTCAGCTCTCCCATCATGGACATCTGATATTGCTCTTGCATCATATATCCAAACTCTTCACTGTACTTCTGATTGGTGTAGCCGAAGATAATGTCATCCACATATATTTGGCACACAAACAGTTCACCATCATATGTCTTCGTGAAGAGAGTGGGGTCTAGGAAACCAGGTATGAAGCCTTTTCTCTTTAGGAAGTATTTGAGTGTGTCATACCAGGCCCGAGGGGCTTGTTTGAGGTCATCCAGTGCCTTGTTGAGCTTGTATACCATGTCAGGATGTTTTGGATCTTCAAAGCCAAGCGGTTGTGCAACATACACTTCTTCTTCAACCTTGCCATTGAGAAAAGCACTCTTCACATCCATTTGATATAGAAGTATGTTGTGATGTTTGCATAGGCCAGCAGTATGCGTATGGCTTCAAGTCTAGCCACAGGAGCAAATGTTTCATCGAAGTCAATGCCTTCCACTTGAGTATATCCTTGAGCAACGAGACGAGCTTTGTTTCTGACAACTTGACCATGCTCATCTTGCTTGTTGCGGTATATCCATTTGGTGCCTATTATATTGTGCTTCTATGGATCAGGACGCTTAACTAGTTCCCATACATTATTCAGCTCAAATTGTTAAAACTCTTCTTGCATAGCTTGAATCCATTCAGGTTCCATGAAGGCTTCTTCAACTTTCTTGGGTTCTGTTATTGAGACGAATGCGAAGTGCCCACAGAAATTTGCTAGCTGAGTTGCCCTTGAACGAGTGAGTGGACCGAGTGCATTGATGCTATCAATTATTCTTTCAGTTTGTACTTCATTGGCAACGCGAGGATGTACAGGGCAAAGACTTTGCTCTTGCTGATCATTGTCGTTGTTAGAAGGAATGTCTTCAGGCTGAGCATTGTCTTCATGTTGATCAGGTGCTGAGATGATAAGTTCTCCAGGATGAGCTTCAGAAGGTATAATTTCTCCAGTTCCCATTAGCTTGATTGATTCACTGGATGGAACTTCATCTAGCACATTTGGCAGTTGCTCTCTTTGTGAACCATTGGTCTCATCGAACCGCACATCCACTGTTTCAACAACTTTGTAATGAAAAAGATTGAAGACTCTGTAGGAGTCAGAATCCTTTCCATATCCAAGCATAAAACCCTCATGTGCTTTTGGTGCAAACTTTGAGGTGTGATGTGGGTCCTTGATCCAGCACCTTGCGCCAAATACTCTGAAGTAACTGACATTTGGCTTCTTGCCAGTAAGGAGCTCATAAGATGTCTTGTTCAGAAGCTTGTGAAGATAAACACGATTGATTGTATGGCATGCAGTATCAATGGCTTCAGGCCAGAATTTTCTTGGGGTCTTATATTCATCTAGCATCATTCTGGCCATCTCAATGAGTGTTCTGTTCTTGCGTTCGACGACGCCATTCTGCTGTGGCGTGTACGGGGCTGAGAATTCATGTGTGATGCCCAAGGTATCAAGATATGTATCAAGGCCAGTGTTCTTGAATTCAGTGCCACTGTCACTTCTGATGTGCTTTATCTTGGCGCCATAATTGTTCATAGCTCGATTTGCGAAGCGTCTGAAGACATCCCGCACTTCAGTCTTGTAGAGGATTATGTGCACCCAAGTGTATCTAGAGTAATCATCAACAATAACGAAGCCATAGAGGCATGCAGTAGTAGTAAGAGTTGAGTAATGAGTGGGACCGAAAAGATCCATGTGAAGCAGTTCGAAGGGTCGAGTAGTGGTCATGATTGTCTTTGAAGGAGGTTTGGCCCTCGTCATCTTCCCTGCTTCACAGGCACCGCATAAGTGGTCTTTCTTGAACTTGACGCCCTCGATGCCTATGACATGCTTCTTCTTCGCAAGGGTGTGGAGGTTCCTCATGCCAGCATGCCCAAGCCTCCGATGCCAGAGCCAGCATTCTGAAGCTTTTGCTAGAAGACATACGGCAAGCTGTGGTCCTGCTGAGAAATCTACCACGTACAAATCATCTTTTCGATGCCCTTCAAACACTAGAGACTTGTCAGATTCCATTAGTTTAAGGCAACGATATTTTCCAAATATTACGATCATGTTCAAATCGCAAAGCATTGAGACAGACATTAAGTTGAAGCCAAGGGATTCAACAAGCATGACTTTGTTCATGTGTTGATCCCTTGAGATTGCAACTCTACCTAGACCCAATACCTTACTTTTACCAGTGTCAGCAAATGTGATGTGGCTCTTGTCGGATGGACGTAAGGTTGAGTCCATAAGAAGACTTCTTTTGCCAGTCATGTGATTTGTACACCCACTATCAATAATCCATTCTGAAGACGCTGGTGTCGTACCCTACAGTGCAGTTAGGGGGATAGGCTTCACCAAGAGCATTGTGAAGCAAAAACATTTGACGAACCAGTGGGTTATGAAAGCTTAGATCCAGATTAGGACTAATAGGGAGAGTAGCAAGCGATTCAGGAACGAAGTACATAGTAAGACCATTCGGGCATTTGATCTTGCGCCCTACAAGATGTTTAAGGTCCCCAGCAATGGCGTCAAACGATTTTGGTTTTCTGCTGGAGACCTTTCCCTGCAAAAGAGAGTTAAGCTTTCTTAGCCACCCACATCTTCAAGGGTGGCTGAGAAGCAATGAGTCTAAGTGCAGCATCTGAGAATTTTGGCTTTGGAGCCCTAGCAAACAGTCTTGCAGGCGGACAATAGTACTCATAAGAATAAGCAGAATAGTTCTTGGTCTTATGAACATGGCGGTTTGATAAATCGCTCTCATATTCATATGCCTGAGTATGGTTTCCCTGCAAAACATTTGCGTTAGTGCGAATCAGGTGAGTCCTCTGTCTGTATGAAGCATTTGGACCGTATGAAGCCTTTGGTCTGAGGTTTGTCTTCTTCACGTGAGGTGTCATGATGACATTCACAGGAAGATTCTCCAGACACCTTTTCGGAACCCAGATCTTCTTCATAGGCGGTCCATTCCTGCAGTTAGTACCAATGTACCTGGCAAACACTTCACCATTCTGATTCTTAAACAGTATATAGTTTGCATGAAAGGATTCATCAATGATAATGGGGTTAGCACAGGTGAAGCCAGATAGATTGGATGGGTCTGCTGAAGGTTCCTTTGCAGCAACCCACATGGTTTTGGGGTACTACTCAAGTTTCCAGTAAGAGCCATCAACATTCATTTTTCTTACGAACCCAACACCCTCTTTCCTCGGGTTTCGGTTCAGAATCTGCTTTTTGAGGACATCACATAGTGTCTGATGCCCTTTAAGACTTTTGTACATCCCTGTTTTAAGCAATGTCTTCAACCTAGCATTCTCATCAGCAATAGCAGTGGTATCCTCAGTAGAGGGGTTAGTTACCACATCAACAGTTGAAGATATTGCAACAGTAGTAGTAGTAGAACATTCAACAACAGAAGTAGCATTAGCACGCTCAATGCATTTAAGACATGGTGGTTCAAATCCTTCCTGAGCGGGACTGATCTGTTTGGAGTGAAGTGACTCGTTTTCCTTTTGAAGATCTTCATGAACCGCTCTCAATTTCTCAAGATCTTGCTTCCTTTGAAGATAATCATAGAAAAGTTTTTCATGAGTTGTTGAGAGAGTTTCATGACGACTTTCAAGTTTCTGATACTTAACGTGAAGATTTTTTATGTCTTCAATTAAGGATTCAGATCGAGTCATTTCAGCACCTAACAGATCATCGCTTCTGTCTAACAGTTTTTGAATATGTTCCATAGCTTTCTGCTGTTCAGTTGCAATTTTAGCAAGTGTTTTGTAGCTGGGTTTTGAATCACAATCAGAGTCATCGTCACTAGATGTTTGATAGTGAGTAGTGCGTGTGTTTACCTTGGCACCGCGTGCCATGAAGCAGTAGGTAGAAGCGGAGTAGTCCTTGTCATTTGCATCGGTGTCGGTGACGAGGTCATTGTCTTCAGTATTGGAGATGGACTTGGCAACGTATGCTGTAGCCAGACTTGCGATGCCTGAACCGGACTCCTCCTCAGACTCCACCTTCGGCTCCTCAGAAGAGGACTCCTCCTATGAATCCATTTCCTTGCCAACAAACGCACGTGCCTTGCCAGATGAGCTCTTCTTGTGTGATGAAGACTTTGAGGAAGACTTGGACGAAGACTTTGAGTATTTCTTCTTCTTCTTGTCGTCAGAGTCATATTCCTTGCTCTTCTTCTTCTTTTTGTTCTTATTGTCCCACTGTGGACACTCAGAGATGAAGTGGTTAGGTTTCTTGCACTTGTGACATGTTTTCTTCTTGTAGTTGTGAGCAGAAACTTCATCATTCCTTGAGCTTGATCGGGAAGACTTTCTGAAGCCTTTCTTCTTGGTGAATTTTTGGAACTTCTTCACAAGCATAGCAAGTTCCCTTCCAATGTCTTCAGGATCATCAGAACTGCTGTCAGATTCTTCTTCAGATGAGGAAACAGCTTTTGCCTTCAAGGCACGAGTTCGCCCATAGTTTGGACTGTAGATATCTCTTTTCTGAGGAAGCTGAAACTCATGTGTATTGAGCCTCTCAAGTATGTCAGATGGATCGAGTGTCTTGAAATCAGGACATTCTTGAATCATCAGGGCTAGGATATCAAACGAATTATCAAGTGATCTCAGTAGTGTCTTGACGACTTCATGTTTGGTGATCTCAGTAGCACCAAGGGCTTGAAGTTCATTTGTGATGCAGTGAGTCGGTCAAATGTGTGCTGGACATTCTCATTGTCATTTCGCTTGAAGTGGTTGAAGAGGTTGCGAAGGACACTGATTCCCTGATTTCTCTAGGTTGAGATGCCTTCATTGACCTTGGAGAGCCAGTCCCAGACCAGCTTAGATGTCTTCAAAGCACTCACACAGCCATACTGTCCTTTGGTCAGATGACTACAGATGATATTTTTGGTAGTAGAGTCCAGTTGAACGAATTTCTTGACATCAGCAGCAGTGACACCTTCTCCAGCCTTGGGAACGCCGTTCTCGATGACATACCATAGGTCGACGTCAATGGCTTCAAGATGCATGCGCATCTTATTCTTCCAGTAGGGATATTCAGTTCCATCGAAGACGAGGCACGCAGCGGAGACTTTAATTATCCCTGCAGTCGACATAGCTAAAGCTCCAGGTGATTAAACCGAATCACATAGAACAAGGGAGCACCTTGCTCTGATACCAATTAAAAGTGCGTTATATCGACTAGAGGGAGGGTGAATAGGCGATTTTTATGAAAGTCTTCAAAACGTGGAAGTTATGAAGACAAACGATAGAAATAAATCTATTACCATGCAGCGGAAGGTAGACTACACTAGACAAACCATAGTCAAGTATTCAATGAAGTGAAAGCACAATGACTTAATAGCAGCAATGTAGTAAGGATCAGGTAGGAAGATATTATGAAGCCATACAGAACATGCAGTCACTCAGTGAAGACAAAAGATAGTGCAAACATACAATGACTTCACAAGGAGCAACGGTAAGTAAAGGGAAGGGAAGATAAAACCAGTGACTCGTTGAAGACAATGATTTGTTGGACTAGTTCCAGTTGCTGTGACAACTGTACATCTGGTTGGGGCGGCTAGGTATTCAAACCTTAGGACACACAGTCCCGGACACCCAGTCCTGAACACGCAGCTCAGGACACCCAGTCCTCACCGTATTCCCCTTGAGCTAAGGTCACACAGACCTCGCCCAATCACTCTGGTAAGTCTTCAAGGTAGACTCCCAAACCTTCACAGACTTCGTTCACCGGCAATCCACAATGTCTCTTGGATGCTCAGAACGCGACGCCTAACCGGCTGGAGGATGCACAGTCCTCAAGTGTAATAAGTCTTCAGATCACACAGACAAGAAGACTTAAGTGATGCCCAATTTTTTCTGGCTCTGGGTGGTTAGGGCTTTATCCTCGCAAGGAATTCTCTCTCAAAGGCTTCGAGGTGGGTTGCTCTCAAACGACAAAAGTCGTACTCTCAATCTGAGCAGCCAACCGTTTATGGTTGTGGGGGTGGGCTATTTATAGCCACTTGGCAACCCGACCTGATTTGTCCGAAATGACCCTGTGTCACTAAGGAACTGACACGTGTTCCAACGGTCAGATTTCAAACTCACACGGCAACTTTACTTGGGCTACAAGCAAAGCTGACTTGTCCAACTCTGGACAAAATTCGCTCTCATAGTCTTCACTCGAAGACATAGATGTTTTTGGTTAGGCATCACTTCAGTCATTCTGACTGGTTCTCTTGGACCCCACTTAACAGTACGGTGGTTCCTATGACTCAACACAAAAGAAAAAGAACTACGAAAGATCTAAGTCTTCGAGCTCCATAGGCTTCATGTGGTGTCTTCTTTTGTCATCGTCTTCAAGTGAATATCTTCATATACCACCTTTGACTTCAATGTCTTCATACATTTTTAGGGATCATCTCTGTCAGGAAAACCGAATCAATGAGGGACTTCTACCTGTGTTATCCTGCAATTCTCACAAACGCATTAGTCCCTCAACTAGGTTTGTCGTTAATACTCCAAAACCAACTAGGGGTGGTACTAGATGCACTTACAGTAGTCTGTGTATTAATATTGTAACATTGTATTGTACCCCTTGGTACCTCTATATAATGAAAGAGCCACACCCCGTTTAGGGTGTCGAGCAAGTTCTCAACATATTGTGTTTTACATGGTATCAGAGCATGCATCGATGGCGCGTAGGGACCCGTCGACGGGGCTGTCTCGAGATGAGGAGCACCCGATGAGTAGACGCCAGGAGCATCGGGAACGAGGGCGTCGGCTTCATAGGATGGCTGCGGCAGCTGCGCCAGGAAGTGCTGCTGCAGTGGCGGCGCGGAGTAGATCGGCGCCGACGGTGGCTGGTGGTGATGCGGCGGGAGAGCCGCATAGGGTTGGTGATGATGCGGCGCCGCGTAGGACGCCACGGGCCAGGAGGACTGCGGCGGCTGAAGGGAGCCCTGGGCCGCCGGCGACGCACCATACACGGCAGGAGCGACGCCACCGGGCGTCTGCGCGACGCCGCCGTAGGGCGGCTGCACAGGAACGCCATGAGACGGCGGAGCAGCGAACTCAACAGAGGAGTCGGCCCATGGATTTGATCCGATCGGGGACTCGGTCGGCGGCAGGGCCCCGTAGGCCGGCGCAAGGGGCCGAGAAGCGAGAAACGGTGACATAGGAGCGAGGGCCGGCCCGGCGGCGGTGGCAGCGACGGAGTTCGGCGTACCGGCGGCGGCGGCGGGAGCAGCGGAAGACATCGAACCCCTAGTCTGATACCATTTAAAACCCTAGTATGACTCCGTGTACGAGGACGAAGGGGGACCACAGGTTGTGCCGCTGAGACCGACGCAACCGGTGATGGAGACGAAGCTGCAGCATCGGGAGAGCTCGCACTAGGGCTCCCTGACGACGACGAGCCAGGCGAGGCCAGCCCACTAGCAGCCGAGGCGGGACTAACCGGGGCCAGCTCCAGGCCGGTCGAAGCAACCGCCGACCGAGGCAAAGATGCCTCCAGGTCGGGCGTGACCCCTCCTGGGTCAGGCGGAGCGCCAGCCGAAAGGCTGGGCGAGGCCAGCCGAGGGCCAGGCGGGGCGCCAGCCGAAGGACTGGGTGAGGCCAGTGGCAGGCCAGGCGAGGCCACCCGTGGGCCAGGCGAGACCGGCGCCCGCACGGCAGCCTCTAGTGGCGATGCAGGGGCGGGTACGTGGGTCGAACCCGTTATGCATGGGACATGCACGTCCCGAGCAGGAGCTGCCGCGTCGGTTTCCTGTTCATCAAGAAGCTCAAGACGAGTCAGTCGGGCATTTTCTGTCCGAAAGAACGCAAGGACGGGACTGTGGCATGGCTAGCCGCGTGCATGGCTCACATTGCTGCTGATCCCACTGCTGAGCCTCGACACTTCCAGGCTGCACTGAGTATTCCTCACTGGCACGCTACTATGAAACAGGAGATTCAGGCTCTCCAGAAAAATGACACTTGGCCGCTTGTTCCTCCAGTATCTGGTGTCAATGTTATTGATTCCAAGTGAGTTTTCAAAATCAAGAGACATGCTGATGGTCCCATCGAACGCTACAAGGCACGGCTTGTTGCCAAGGGCTTCAAACAGATGTATGGTATTGATTATCAAGACACGTTCAGTCCAGTCATCAAGCCTACTACCATTCGCTTGTTGTTGTCTCTTGTTGTCATTCGTGGATGGTCTCTTCGTCAGCTTGATATGTAGAACGCTTTCCTCCATGGAATTCTGGAGGAGGAGGTTTATATGCGTCAGCCACCTGGATTTGTTGATCCTGCACGCCCTCGTCATCTCTGTCGTCTGACTAAGGCGTTATATGGACTGAAACAGGCTCCTCGTGCATGGCATGCTCGTCTTGGCTCTGTTGTTCGAGCACTTGGGTTTACTCCCTCCACTGCAGACACATCGTTGTTCCTTCTTTAGCGTCTTGAGGTTACGATGTATCTTCTGGTTTATGTTGATGATATCATTCTCATCAGTTCATCCCATGTTGCTACTGATCGTCTTGTGGTTGCACTCAGTGGTGCCTTTGCTGTCAAGGATTTGGGTGCCTTGCATTTTTTCCTTGGTCTGGAGGTTTCATGTTCTTCTGCTGGTTTGACTCTTACATAGAAGAAGTACTCCATGGATCTGCTGCGTCGTGCTAGTATGCCGAAGTGCAAACATGCTATTACTCCGATGTCTGCCACTGATCGGTTATCTGCCCTTGATGGAGATGCTCTTTCACCTGAGGATGCTACTGAGTATCGCAGTCTCGTTGGTGGTCTGCAATACCTGACTATTACCAGGCCTGATATCTCCTATGCAGTCAACCGTGTCTGTCAGTTTCTTCATGCACCCAGGACATCTCATTGGTCTGCTGTGAAACGTATTCTGCGTTACATCTGTCTTACTGTCTCCTATGGTTTGCTTCTTCAGCCTGCGCCCTCGTGTGAGTTCTCAGCTTTCTCAGATGCGGATTGGCTGGCAGTCCTGATGACAGGCGATCCACGGGGGATATGCGGTATTTCTGGGTTCTAACCTGATCGCCTGGAACGCTCGAAAGCAGGCCACAGTGTCTCGCAGTAGTACTGAAGCTGAGTACAAAGCAGTTGCTGATGCCACTTCTGAGATCATATGGGTACAGTCTCTGTTGAGAGAGTTGAGAGTTGCTTCAGCACATCCTCCGGTTCTGTGGTGTGATAACATTGGTGCTACATATCTTTCATCTAATCCAGTGTTTCACGCTAGGATGAAGCACATTGAGGTTGACTATCATTTTGTTCGGGAACGTGTTGCACAGAAGCTACTTTGTATCAAGTTCATTCCGTCAAAGGATCAACTTGCTGACATCTTCACGAAGCCTCTTCCACAACCACAGTTTGTAGGTTGTGGGCGCAATCTTAACTTGCTTTGTACTTCAGGCTACAGTTAAGATTGAAAAAGGGTGTTAGACTGTATATATACATAGTCTGTGTATTAATATTGTAACATTGTATTATACCCTTTAATACCTCTATACAATGAAAGAGCCACACCCTAAACGAGGTGTCGAGCATGTACAAAGAGCGACCGCGAGATCTGATATACACACGCGCGGCGGAGTTCCGTCGCCCGCGCGGCGCGCGGGCGCTAGGCCACCGGACGCGTGGAACAACGCTACGCAACGATGCGTCGCTGACCCCGCACCTCGCGCCGGCTTCTCGCCGCACCGGAAAAGTCCGGCGCCGCGTGCGGAATTGCCGACTGCCCGGGCTAGCTCGACGAGAGACAGCTGGCCTCCGGTCCGGGGATAGGTGGATCCGTGCATGGCGCACGGTGACGTAGCGTGAGCCAGGTCACGTGCAAGCTGCCTTTGGGCCACCGCGACTCCACGAGGCCGGCCTGCGCTGAGCCAAAAGCGGCGGTCCAGTCCACGTCGCCGGCGACGCGCGTGCGGCTCGCCCCTGCGGTCTCGCCCGGGGACCTACAGCGGTTGCTCGCGGGGATGGATATTCGCGACTCGTCGCGGGGATGCCTCTGGTCAGGTCGCCGTCGCCGTCGCTGACCGTACAGTTGGGCGCTGGTGCGGCGCTGGCCACATGCGTGAGCGTCACATGGATATCTCTAGCACGAAGTGCATGGTCACATGGGCCAATCTAGCCGCACCATCGCATCGCAGCAGTTTACTTGTCGCACACGCGAACGTGAATGGCCCTGCGTGCATGCGACCTCGCACGGTCGCACACGCCGTTGCTCTGTGCCGCTGCCTGCGCTTCCGGATGACTCGGGCATGGACCATGCTTGCACGCACCGCTCAAGAAGTACTATTTGAGAAGAGAAAAAACATGTCAAACTCGACGCGCGGTACGAAAACACTGGGACCTGTTTGGTAGGCTACATGAAGTCCAACCAGGCTCTGATGGGCTAAGTTTGAGTTGTTTGACTGCCTGACTCGCATGGAAAAACCAGCCGGCATGAAATTTAAAGTACCCCTCTGGCTAGTGTAATTTACACTACGAGGGAGGAAGCGGAATATGGTAAATTCAGGTGATCAAACGACAAGTAGGACATGGCACGGAGCCTACCATCCTCTAGGCCAAGAGTTTCTGTATTGGGATGTGAATACATTTTTTTTTGCGGGGGTATTTGGATGTGAATTAGAGATGCAGAACAGATATTGTTAGATTCAAGTAAAAAACACTTTCCAACAGCATCATTTTTGTACCAAATAATTAAATATACACCTCAACAATCATTGGTTGAAATAATTTCTTTAAATAATCTAAAAGCTGACCACAAGCTGACGACAAACGGAACATGGCACAGAGCCCACGTCCTCTATTTTCTGGATTTTTGGTTGGGTCGTTTGCTTTGGCTATTTTGATATTGTAGTGGATTATTATGCGATAATCCACTTCGGTGCCAAAATTGATTTTTTTTACAGGCAAGATGTGTATGTGCATGATGTTTGGGCAAATTTTCATGAAGTTTGGAAATTCGAGGAGCACGTGGCAAAAAAGACAAAATCGTACGTGAACAATGTTGTTTTCAAATGTTTCTCACAGACATGGACTTTGTTTTTTTTCACGAGCTCCTCGAATGTTCAAACTTCATAAAATTTTGCACGAATATCATGAATTTGAGCATCTTGAATAAAAAATGGGATTTTTTGATATTTTTTTTCTATTTTTGCGGCCTTATTGTTCATGCCCGGGCTCAGATAACCCGGGCACCAATACGCCGCACTTATTACTATGTCCACTAAGTTTTTGTCTATTTGATGTTAGGCGCTTTAGATAAGTCGAGGGCTCAACGGCGATGATGACAACTCTAGAGTGTTGATCCTTCAAGACACATACTTGAAAACTTCCCAGCTGTTATCGAGAAGGTCAAACCAACATCAATAAACTGGAGTTGTATTAGTGGTGCATGGACGGCTCATTTTAGCGATGATATTGGTCATTCGATAATCTACGGATCACGATGTGATTTTTATTATAGTTTTCTTTTTTTTAGTGAAAATGTCTAGATCTGTTATAAAAGTTCACCGTCAGTACAAAAAATCTCAAACATATTGAAAATAACATCGAGATTCCGACACCACTGAACGACCACTACTGCGACCAGAACGAGTCATGCCCCTCTGCTATAGCCTCTCTTCACTAGAGCCGGGTTAACCTTGTCGATGACAACCGGGAAGTCTTCGTGCGAAGTGCCCTGGAGCCGCAGTTGTCGCCATTGAACCCTTAAATAACTCCGAATCACATGACACCCAATCTCGCGACATGATGAGAAATCTTAAACTCGCCGCCGCAAGAAGACGGCACAAATCTATGCCGGATTTTCGTCGACTTCATCTAGACAGACGAATTCGAGGAGGAGTCCGGAAGAATTAAGAAGCGACACCATTCGCCTGAACGCCACGTGTGTGAGGACAAAAAAACACTCACCTAACTACTCACCGGAGCAGAGGCACCGGAGTTCTACTCTCCGCCATCGGCAGCAGAGCGGCTGGCAGGGTAGAGGCGAATCCACGGACTCGTAGGCTGCCTAAAGTTAGAGGAGAAAACACATTTTTTTATGTTTGACGTGCTTTGTGAAGTACTTTCGATTATCTTCAGAAAATATTTTTGAAAAGAAAAGGTTTTTTAATCAATTAGATGTTTGTTTAACCATTTTTTTCTTATAAATATGCTCCTACATAGTTTTGTAGCACAAATGCAAACTACTCCTAGGGGCCTACACCAATTGTACGGTGTAGTGTTTGTAGGAATGAGTGTATGTGTATATTTATAAGGGCTTCTTTGATTGTAGGGTTTTGAAAACGCAGGAATAGAAAATGTATAGGGCTAGAGTGACATGTCCGCTTAAATCCTATAGGATTAGCAATGAGTGTTTGATGCCGCAGAAAAATAAAGAAATTATAAAAAACGTTAGAGCGGTTAGATATCCTATGAAATGTAGTACAAAAGATTTCATATAAAAAACTCCTACAGATCCAGTCCTATGATTCAAATGACTAACATAGAAAAAATCCTAAGAATTTCAATCTTTTCGAAATGACCCTAAGTGTCTGTGCCTCTAACTTTTTTTATATCTTTCGATCTTGTCGCTGAGGTTGTTTCGAAAGATTAGATTTACCATTGCACAAACAAGGAGAAAGATTAAACTTGCCCAAAAAGTTATCGTAGGGACCTACACCTACGGGGCACTTAGTCGCCTAGGAGTACGTGACAGTACAGATTCCAATGCAAGTTTTTCAGAAGACGATTTTAACCTACCCTAAAAGCTGACCACAAGGCGCCTAGATATCATCGACGGTGGCGATCGATGCAAGTTTTAAACTTGAAATCCGCGGAATCCGCAACGAAACACTATTTTTTATATTTTTTTACCCTACGAGCTGAGAGACGGACCAAGTGGAACGATGGGAATCTCGACGACCCGTACAATTATCCCAAGGGCCGCAAGCACCCGGTGGGCCCCGCGCAACATGCCTCCCTCCCTTCCTAACCCGGGGCCCCACCGCGCAGGCAGGTGGTACAGTACTACGGACCGCCCCTCGTCATATCTCACGGGCTCGGATGCTCCCTCAGTCCCTCGCCATCCCAGACGGCGACATAACTGCTGACGTCATCCATGACAATTGCGCTCCCCCGCTGGCCCCACGCCTTCATCCGACGGCTCGCGCGTCTCGTCGCCCGTCCGATGATCGACACGTGGGTTGTCATCCGACGGTCAACCAGGCCCCCTCCTCCCCTCCCCAACTTGCACGTGCGTCACATCGCGGCCTCCCCGTCCGCCCGTCGACACGCGTCGGCACCTCCGCCTATATATACGGGCGGGTACGGCGAGCTCATGTTCCATACCAAATCTTCCCCCCAAGCTCGAGCCGCCGCCGCCGCCGCCGATCAGCCGAACCAGCCGCCGATCCAACCAATCTCCCGAGCGCCCGCCCTCCGAGCTCAAGCCTCGTTCTTGAATGGACCACGGCTTCGACGGCGCTCTCCAGCTGCCCCCGGGGTTCAGGTTCCACCCCACGGACGAGGAGCTGGTGATGTACTACCTTTGCCGCAAGTGCGGCGGCCTGCCCATCGCCGCGCCGGTGATCGCCGAGGTCGACCTGTACAAGTTCGAGCCGTGGAGGCTGCCGGAGAAGGCGGCGGGAGGGGGGCCGGACGCCAAGGAGTGGTACTTCTTCTCGCCGCGCGACCGCAAGTACCCCAACGGGTCGCGGCCGAACCGCGCCGCCGGGACCGGGTACTGGAAGGCCACCGGCGCCGACAAGCCCGTGGGGTCGCCCCGCCCCGTGGCCATCAAGAAGGCCCTCGTCTTCTACGCCGGCAAGCCCCCCAAGGGCGTCAAGACCAACTGGATCATGCACGAGTACCGCCTCGCCGACGTCGACCGCTCCGCCGCCGCCCGCAAGAAGTCCAACAACGCGCTCAGGGTAACCACCTGACCCCGTCTCTCTCTGTCAATCTGCGCTGATGCTTGGCTGCCTCGTTTAATCCCTTCCTCTTTTAGCATTAGCGAGAGATTTACTGCGCATTTAGTAAAGGAATCGACCGGGAGATCTTTCTTGAAATAGCAAGTGGTGTTTTAGCTTTAGAAAAGTCAATTGGCAGGTTAGGTGCGTCGTGGCCATGCGAAAAAGAAGGGGAAAAGGGGCCCAAGTTGCAGCAGCACGCTCAAGTTGTCCCTTTCGTCACAGCCTGTAGTTTGGCGGCGACGTGCGGAAAGCAATTGCGGCGGGCGCATGTCGTCATGGCTCACGCACCGCGGGATGGAGACAACGCCGCCCGCCCGCCCTCCCCATCTCCCGTCCACGTACACGTACACTAGCTTTGGTTGCTTTTGAATTGTTTTTTCTTGCTCGATCGATCGCGTCGCTGAGACTTTTCTCCTCGTGATCTCTGCAGCTGGATGACTGGGTGCTCTGCCGAATCTACAACAAGAAGGGCGTGATCGAGCGGTACGACACGGCGGACTCCGACGTGGCCGACGTCAAGCCGGCGCCGGCGCCGGCTGCCAGGAACCCGCGGCCGGGCCAGTACCACGCTGCTGGGCCGGCGATGAAGGTCGAGCTGTCCGACTACGGGTTCTACCAGCAGCCGTCGCCGCCGGCCACGGAGATGCTCTGCTTCGACCGCTCCGGGTCGGCGGACCGGGACTCCAACTCGAACCACTGCATGCCGCGCCTGCACACGGACTCCAGCTCCTCGGAGCGCGCGCTGTCCTCGCCCTCGCCCGACTTCCCGAGCGATATGGACTACGCGGAGAGCCAGCACGCGGCCGGCCTCGCCGCGGGGTGGCCGGGCGACGACTGGGGCGGCGTCATAGAAGACGACGGGTTCGTCATCGACGGCTCGCTCATCTTCGACCCGCCGTCGCCGGGCGCCTTCGCCCGCGACGCCGCCGCGTTCGGGGACATGCTCACGTACCTGCAGAAGCCGTTCTGAATGAACGCGGCATCCGTCAGACCCCTCCTCCTTAGCAGCCTCCACTAACATGTTCGTCAGGTCTCGTGTAATTCGGTCTGCAAGCTTCCGAAACCAATGCAGATTAGAGAAAACTTAGTGAGGATTAACCCGCACAAATCTGATGCCCCTAGATCGATCGATCGGGGTTCGGATGCAGAGTTTTCCCAAACGCACGTACATACCAGGTGTTAGCCTCGTCAGGTTTTGGATGGCATTTGGGTGACTTGGTACAAGCCAGGATCGTTGTACCATGTGCCCTGCTGCCCCTGCTCCTTGGCCGCCGCTTGGACATGGCAAGCATGCATGGTCAGGTAGCCGTCGGGTAATATTTCAACTTTTGCTGTGGTAGTACATTCCAACCAAATTAGAAGTAGAGGTCGAACAAGAAGATGAAACTGAAGTTTTGGGTTCAGGAGCTGTGGATCGTGTTGTGTAGCTAGTAGTGTAGAGCTGGTTCGGGTTATTATTTTCTTCTCGAAGGACTTGGGTTCAGTGTCGTGGCAGCTGGCTGACGCTTTTAGGTTTTGTTGTGTCATGTGTAATTGTAATTGCGAAGATGGATGTGATAGAGTCGATTTCAGTGGTGGTCTCTCGCGTGACCTGGAAAGTCAATTTTTTATGCAATTATCGTAATAATTAAACAGTGATGTCAATTGTAGTTATCTATGGCCTCATTTTGCTTCTGCCCTGCGCCTGCTGATGCTTGCTTGCACGCTCACACGACTGGATGAGAGAGAGAGGCTGCCGCTCTGTTCTTTGTGAATTGTGTATGTGCATGTTGGTTCTGAATCTAGTCATGCAACTACATGGAGAGACGCCATGCACGCATGCCACTTTTGAAGGGGCGTCATCGTCGTGTACTCAAAAGTGTGATGCCTTCTCTTTTGGCTGTTGTTGAGGGGCATCTCGAGTCATGGATGTATGCCCTGCTGAAGCGCACGTAGGTAGGAACACTTTCAGAAATTATCTGCATATGCTAAGTTTTAAGCAGGTTTTACGTTTTAAGTTTCCAGAAATAGTTTCAAGTGAACTCATAGCAAATTTCTGAATGTTTCAAACAAATCGTACAAGTTTCAGAAAAAAATATGATCCTGACAATTTTCATGCTTCGAAGCAGAATTTTAGGTACAACATAACCTAGTTTAATGGGCAATCTTTTTTTAAAAAAAATTTCAAGGATACGTCATGAATATCAAGATCATAAATACTCCCTCCGTTCCAAAATAGATGACCCAATTTTGTACCAAGTTAGTATAAAGTTGGGTCATCTATTTTGGAACGGAGGGAGTAGAAGGGAAACGTTTCCCTGCGGCGCGCCAGCGGAAACGCTCCGCCGGTCGCGTACGCTTCGTTCGATCGAGGGCGATCGTGTGGCCCTATGTGGGCTCATCCTCTCAGCCCCAAACGCTCAACCCCACATCACCCTTCCACGCGCTCGCAGGACGCATCACTATGGGCCCCACACCACCGCTGTTCCCTATCCCTCCTTTCTTATCCTCATCTGTTTTCTTCATTTTTCCCCAGTCGCCTCTGCTTCAGACTACCACATCCACCATGACGCATATCCCAGCTCTCTCGTCTACTCCGCGCCTTGCCAGCCGCCGGACACCTGCACCCAAAGCCAACCCACAGCCCCAACGTCCACCCCACAACGCGAGCGACCACGACGGGGGGCGCTCCTGCTGCTGTGACCCGGGGCGATGCGCAGGGGTCATGGCACGACGGTGGATGAGGGTGCTCGTGGCCATGTTAGATTTTGCTGGAACCGGCGAACCATTTTGCTACAATCGTTTTTGGTTTTTGTTACTACCGGTGTCTTGTGCATTTGTGCTACATCCATCTCCATGACATCGTTGTTTTTTCAGTTGATTTTTTGCTACAACCATGTTATGATTTTGCTGGAATCGGCTCATGTTTTTGCTACCACCCACCCCACCCAGAATCTGCTCCCACCGTATTTTTGCTGGAACCGGCTAACGATTTTGCTATGACCGGCCAGGATTTTTGCTGGAACCGGCTCTGCGGTTGCTACAACCGGCAGGACGACGTGCCCACTGGAGCTGGAGCTGTAGCGCGCTCACCGGCGATGTGGTTTTTGCTGGAACCAGCATAAGTTTTTGCTGGAACCGGCTAGTTACTTTGCTACAATCAGACTTTGGGGATTTTTGCTGCTATGTTTATTTTTGCTGAAACTAGTGTCAAATTTTGCTGGAACCGGCTATTCCTTTGCTACAAAGCGGATTTTTCTGATTTTTTGCTGCTATGGTTGTTTTGCTGGAACCGGGCAGCGGGGATGGTCACCATGCTGGAACCGGGCAACAGGGATGCTGGAACAATCGGTAGTTTTTGCTTCTACCAGCAGCATTTTTTGCTGAAACCTGCATGTTGAATTTTTTGCTAGGACGGAAGTGTTTTTGCTGTAATTGATTTTCGCTGGAACCTGCATTTTTCTCTGCTGGAACTGGCTCATGGGATTGCTTCCACCAGCGAGGTGGTGCTCGCGCTGATTTTTTTGCTGGGTGGCAAGGGCGGAGACTGTGTTCGTATTTTTTTTTGCTGCAACCTTTGTGTTTTTTTGCTGGAAACAACAATAGATTTTGCTGGAACCTGCCAAAACAGAGATTTTTTTTGCAGTTGTCCAGCGGGGCGAGCGGCCATGGCGTGTCCACCTGCGAGCCGGCGGGCAGCCGCGGTGAGCCGGCGAGCGGTGGCGGTGAGCCAGTGAGCGGCGGGGTGGGTGCTACGCGCAAACCACCGCAGAGGATATGGTGGATCTGAAGCGAGAAAGAAGGGGACGTGCGTGAGGATAGCTCGCTGAATCGTGCGGTCCTGAAGACACTAATCGTGCGGCTGCGCGGGGACCGGCCGAAACGTTTGGGCCGGTGCGCCGGCGCCTAGCGCTGGCCTAAATAGAAGGTGTCAAGATGGCAATCTTTTTAATGTTGGAGATCCACTATTTCCAAGCACAAAATATCTACACAAATTAGATAGATATAGATATACACAAATCTTTGGAAGAGCCTTTATAGCACTCATTTTACTCCAGACGAGCTGGACAAGACGTATCATATAGCACTAGTTTTACTACTCTAGGCGAGCATCCCGCCTCCTCAGTCTATGAAACCAAAATTCTTGGCATGAACTCCACCATGATCCTCGGTCTACCAGTATACTGCCGTGGGCGCCTCCTAAGTTCAAGTTTTGGACAGCGGATAGGTTGTAATGGAGGGGATGACCAAAGTGCGCCGTTTGTAATTATGCATTGTCTTGACTAGTAAAAATGCCCGTGCGATGCAACGGGAGAATAAAACATCATATACCCATAACCAATAAACATGTGTAGATCAAGTCTCTCTCTCCCGGATCCATGTCTTATATTTTAACACGGTATCCTATAAGACTCATCTTTTTCGTGTTGTTGTTTATCCTCCTGTCCGTCCTCGTCAATGGTGGTTGTAGTGGTCACCGAACATGGTCAATCATCTCAAGGCGGTGAGCATGTCCAACACACGGCACATGTGTCGCTTAACCGCGCTAGTGCAAGAGAATGTTTAAAATCTAAAATAATGTCATCGAGTTGGATGAACCATGCCAGAGCAAGAAAATGTTTTAAACTTAAAAAAAATAGTCAAGCTGAGAAAAAAACATATCAACCGAAAGGGGTCAATCGCCCTAAGGGAAGTGTTGAATAAGAAATAATAATAAAACTCATATTCTTTCGTTTTGTTTCCCCTCCCCTGCGAGAGAGGCGGAACCGAAGACGACCCGGCTACCACCGTCCTCCGCCAGCGACTCAAGGGGTTCCTCCTCTCTCTGGCAGCCGCTCCGACGGCGGCGGGAGAAGGGGGAACCTCACCGTCTCGTCGATGGCGTGTAGTTAGGTTAGGGCTAGGTTTTCTTCCTTCACCAGTTTCTGTATTGACGGTTATGGTGGTGGCGGCGTGGAAAATCTGCTTCGGATCTGATTCCAGTGGGTTGCTGTGAGGCGGTCGGCGGCGAATTTGGTAGTAAGCTAACCAATCGAGGCTGATGCGGCGGCGGTGCCGATCTCGAGGTAGAACTTTTTCTTTTTTGCTCTAGGCCCGCCGTCATGGTGGCGCGTGCTCCGGCCTCAGCATGAGGGCATGGAGCTCTAGTAGGAGCGTGGTGACTCTGGATTTGCAGGTTTTCGTGGGTGGCGGCGCTTCATCATCATCGTTCAACAAACCGACGCAAGTGGCGGCGTATTTCTGATTTGGCTTATCTCAGGAGTGCTAGTCCTCCTGGACCAAGGATCTGATTTCCTGACGTCTTTATTCTGTGCGCACAACTAAGGGTTTCCCTGGCTCTGCTAGGGAGCGGCGGATATGGCGACAGCGGCGCGCCCTCATCTTTCGTTGGAGGTGTGGCTAGATTGGTTCCCCTTGGTGCATTTTGTAATTTCATATTTTTCTTGGGTTGTGTTGTATCACTGCTTATTTTCAATATCAATATAATTTGGGGTCCTTCTCATAAAAAATTTAAAATATCAATATAAAGGAGATTTTAAGTATGGATGGCATCATCATGCACGTACATGTCTCAAAGTATATGGTGTGCTCCTCTTTTATTTAATTATTAGCTAGCCACTTGATCGATTCTCTCTCTCTCCCACTGAAGCCGCGTCCCTTTTCACCGGCTTAATTAAAGCAGTTATTAGCTAGCCTCCCCGTGGATATTGCTAGCCAGTCCACGGCCGCCTGAGCACCGTCTGGCCTTCCGCACCTTGCGCGACGTTTAAGGCCGAGCGGCGCGCTCCCGGCCATTGAGAGCATCCCCTGCCTCTCCACGCGAGGCGGCACCGGCCGGGCGTGGCTCGTGCTCGTGGTGGTGCCGGCCGGGTGGCTGATGTTCCTATCGTTTTTCCATGTCGCCTCATGAATGCCTACTTTTTCTCTTGCTATTTTCCCACGTCTCAGGTGCCACGTGATTGCTAGTTTTCTAGAGGTATATTAACCGGTCTAGGTGGATGTGAAAGATCGATGTGGTACTTTTAAATATGAGAGGCCATTGATGCGACTCATGTACAGGCAGATATTTTAGCAAGGATCAGGATGGACGAAATATTGCGTGTGCTTCTTTCGGCCAAGGCCCAGCCAGAAGCACAAGGCCCAGCCGGACGTACAAGCATAGGGAGGCAGCGTATTTTCTGGCGGACGGATGCACGTTTTAGAATCACCTCGGATATATGTTAAATTCAAACTGAAAGCGTAAAATCACGCAAAGAAGCGTATTGTAACGGTGAACCCACGGAGTCAATCCGTGCTTTATTATTAAGGAGATATGAGAGGCCATTGATGCGACTCAT